>NC_092808.1:67952305-68252305 GCF_040954645.1 Diabrotica undecimpunctata
GTTCTAGTCATAGACTGGTATGTACTGTCAACTAAACTAAAGTTTTAAGTACAGCCATTTTACAAATGCCAAAGGCATTTTATATTATGTAATAAAATAAAACGCACATTTAATGATCTTGTTTTATTTAAGTGTTTCCGCTAATAATTTATATTTGGAGATGAGAAATGGAGACTTTATAGGCGCCCTACATTGAAATGAAATTTCTTCACATCCAAATTCAGAAACCCGGTATAACATAAAATTCTAACCTTTAAGCTAACATGTCACATTTGTATTTCAAATTTTTTAGTTTTCACTTCTTTTTTAACGTCTATGTGATTTGAGCCGTGCATAAAAATGTAGTTATCATTTCGCTAATTTGTAGCAAATGTGCTTCTTCCTAAAGCGAAATTAATATACCGCATTAAATCTGCAGTTATCAATATTTGATTAGTTTATATGACATTGAAAAATTAGGCAAATATTATTTTACAAAAATTTTATTTTGATTTAAAATTACACGAAAATAAAAATTGATATGTTAATGATGAAAGGAAAAGAGGAATTGTACTTAAGATACTTAAGATACAGACTACAAGGCTAAAAAATGCATGTTTCAAAAAATTTGTCAGTTCCTTACCAACATGAATTTTTTTTTAATATTATTTTATCTTTGAGTTAAACATTTTTTTTTTGGTTTTTAGTTACCATAAATAGACCGTTTTCTATAAAGCGCCTAAGTTACAATCTCAAAAAAAGATGTCCGATTGCGGACACTAATATCTTAAACAAAAAATTCCAACGGGACTACTTAAAGAAAGCGCCCTTGCAAGACAATTAACTACTTTTCATCGAAAATTAAAATTATAAAACAAAATGGCGCACGTTTGAAGAAAAAGTTGAAAATATAGAATTTTTTTACCAATTTTTGCATGTCAAAATTAATTTTTTCTAAAAAATGGTTACTTGTAAGGGCGCTTTCTTTCTTTAAGTAATACCGTGGGAATTTTTTGTTTCAGAATTAGTGTGCGCAATCGGACACCTTATTTCTTTAGACATTAACTGGGCGCTCATTAAAAAACTCTCTAACGCTCTCATTTTTGGGAGGGAGTCATTTGACCCAACATGAATCACATACAAATCAATACTACAATATATAATAAAAACTTTATAAACTATGCCGCCAATTCTTATCGGTACTCCAAACATTGGGGTTCAAATTAAGGGTTGCGCCTTAGATTTCTCACCCGTCTCAACCGAAGAGAACGGCGTTGCAAAACAATTAATTCATATACCGATCCGAAAGTTTGTGTATTAATGCCGTGCTGTGTCAAATAACCAAAAATGAGGAAAAAGTTTTCCGAAAATAAAAAATTTTCCCTGCTTCTGGTATTAATATTTTTGTACGGCATTAGGTCGCAGGTAAATAGTTTTGTATTACCTACCTAAGTTATGGATACCGTACAAATATGTGTGGCCAAAAAAGTCCCTCCGCCCTTGAGTGGTAAGTTTATCTTATCTGTGACTCACCTGTACCAATAAGAATTGACGGCATATTTTCTAAGGTTGTTATATGTTGTAATATTGTTTTATATGTAATTCATGCTGGGTCAAATGACCCATTAAAAATCTCCCATGGACTTGTAGACTGTTACTATTAAGGTGTTAACAAACTCTTCAAAGACTGGCACCCGGTATAACATCCTTTCAGTAGTTTCGACAGGTATATGGTATGAGACAGATAGCTTTCTTCGATTTTATAATAACATGCTTAATTAAGATTTGATTCATCACATTTTTCATTGGCGTAAAATTTCTTCACCTATTTTCACCATATACATTGTACTTCTTTGTATGTTAGTCCTTTATTTCCCCATAATAAATTATCTTTGTATATTGTTTAATGTCCCTAAAACATTCGTGTTGTTGCTTATTCGAGTATGTTTTTAAATCTAGATAATACTAATTTATTCATCCTGAAAGATCCTTTACATGTTGTAGGACAAGTCCAGTAAAGAATACAATAAATATTTATAAAGCATCTAAATTTCAGAATTAAAAGATAAAAAGGACATAAGATTAATTATTTACACCACCCAGATATTCACTTATCGGTCTTGAATATCTTGAAATTTGATTCAGATTTAATAATCAACATGATAGAAAAATAAAGTTCATTTCTATTTATCTTTTTGAATAGCATCGCTTTGTGAAGATGTTATTATCTGTAAATTTTATATCGAAGATTAAGTTTTATTGTTCAACTATAGACTAGACTCTGTACATCCATCATGATTCTTAGCCAAATGAAGGTATGGTGGCACCATTATCTCACAGTATTAATAACAGCTCGCCATTTCGGCGAACACAATATTTTAATTATTCCAAGAAATTAGTTCAATTTCAATTCAATTCAAGTGATCACTTGAGAAAGGCAATCAGTCGAAACAGCTGTAGTGTTAAGATTTTATAATAAATGTTGTGGAAGTTTTGAAAACAAAGTTTTCAGTGTTTTATTGTGACATATATTTTTCTTTGTTCGAGTCTCATCTTCGATATGGCCTTCCTTTTTGGGGTTCTAGTACAGCTGTCCAAAGTGATGTTATTTTTAAATTACAAAAAAGAGCAATACGGTATCTTTTTGGCCTCAGTAGAATAACACATTGCAGAAGCTACTTCAAAAATCACGGTATTTTAATTCTTCCTTCTCTATATATTCTAGAAACTGTTTGCTTAATTCGTAAACACCTACCATGTTTTTCCAGCAAGACCTAATCATGACTACTCCTCCAGAAATTCAAGCTTTGATGTGTATTTACCGATCTCATCCACTAAGTTCGTAAAGAAATCTATATTATATTCGGCAAAAAAATTATACAACCATCTTCCTTTACAACTTCTTTCCTTAAGTTCTGTAAATTGACAAAAGCCTATCTATCTGAACGACCATATTATTCAGTGCAAGAGTTTCTTAACGAATAACTAAGAAATTACGGTACGTTTAGGTACAAACAACAAGTATTTTTATATATATTTAGGTATCACATGCAGCAGCTTAAACTTATTCGTAAACTAATTCTTAAGGTTTTATTATGCAATTTGCAATTTAGTGAAATTTTTGCGCTGGTGTACAGAGATTTTAAGTAGAATTTAAATAAAAAATATAAATTTTGTTTATATGCTGAACATACATACACGTCATATTGCGCCGTCAAGGAAAACCCTCACATGTGTTAAAGTCATGGATCTGGGTTAAACAATAACGTATATACGTGCTGATGTTGAAAATAATTCATTATAGAAATTAGGACCTAGTCATATATAAAAAAGTAAGGTAAATAATCTTTTTAATAATTTGATTGTTTTATGCTCTTTACATCCATATAGCTTCTTTAACAATTTTTGTCATTTTTTAGCAGTTTTATGAAAAAATGTTATTTGTTATAAAAAGTTATGTTCTAAAACCTAAAATAAAATCATGAAATATTAATTTTTTTCAGTTTTAGTCATATAAGTACGCGGTTTATCAAAAATATGAATTGTGGGTATTGTTAACTCTTACATAAAATTCAGATTTTCTCACAAGCCGCGTATATGACTAAAAAAATTTTATCTGGTGATTGTGTTTTAGGTTTCAGAACATGAAGAACTTTTTATAAAGAATAGCTTTGTTTCATAAAACTAAAATTAGGAGTTTCCCATAATGGTGCCTACTTAATTGGAATATGAATTTAATGTCGATTATATTTCACTTCTTCCGTTTAATCATGACACATTTATCGAAAATAGACGTGTGTAGCGACTTACTCTGCCAGTTTAACAATATTTCCAAATTAGACTAAATAATATGAAAACCTACTTACAGATATTAATCAGTAGTCTTCAGGTATAAATATTAGTGATATATAAATATGATATTTTTACAGTTTTTTTAAAGATTCTCAAATGTGATAAAAGAATAATAAATTAAATGTCACATATCAATAAAAAACAGTTTTGTTATATTAATTTTATTTATTAGTGTCATATTAGAACAGATTTGTTAAATAAACCGTTCTTTTAATGTCATTAATTTAATTATTTGATGCACTGTGCGAATCCCACTCAGATTTTCGATTCACCGCAAATGCACCATTAAGTCATTGCGATGTCGGTCAGCTTTTTAATTTCATCTGCTTCATTCGTGTTGTAGTTTCAGCAGTTTATTATGTTGAAAATTTAAATTTAGAATAAGTGTTACTGTTTTTAGAATCGGATTTTACTGCGGCAGTCCTGGTAATATCACTTTAACATTACAAAAAGCACACACATATATATATATATATATATATATATATATATATATATATATATATATATATAGAAAAGGTTAATGCGAGTTAATAGCAAAATAAAATTAGAAGCTTTTGGGAAAACTCACAACAAACGAAAAAAAAAAAATATATAACAAAATATGTGTATAAGACGGAAGGCAACCGTGCATACCTATTTCTGACTATTGGTCGTCTTCAGTACGATGCAGCTAAGTTAGAAAAGGAGCATATTAACTTGGAAAAGGATCACTACAGGAGCAATGCGATCAATCTGTGGCAATCATGTTAGAAGACTCTGAGGTTTCCAGAGCAACAACTAACACATCCATGGAGGAAGCTAACCTACCTGGGGAAAGAAATCCCAAACGTTTAGAACGTTTAACAATTTGATCACTTAGACTGAATAAATAAACAATTTAACCACTATCTAACTAACTGTTAAAGTTCGGAAGTCCCTATTGGAAAATCCATGTTTCACATAATCTTATCTTTATTAAAATTTATTAGTAGATAAAGTTGTTCTATATTATTAAACTGAAAATAATTTTTTACTGACTCCTAACTGCTATCAAAAATCCACCACCAAGAAATTAACGTGAAATTACAGGATCTATAACCAATCTGAAAATGTCACACTTTTATAAGCCGAATTTTTCATTTCTATAATAATTATTAAGGGCCTGCGTAGCGCAAGCGGTAGGATGCTTGCCTCGCACGCCGGTGGTCCGGAGTTCGAATCCTACCGCCGGCAAGAACAACTAGACATTTTTAAAAATGTCTATAGGCCCCAGGTCGACTCAGCCTGAATAAAAGGAGTACCTTGGGTAAAACCAGGGGTAATAATAGGCGGTTGAAGCGTAGCACTGGCCATGTTATCTTCCTTGTATACAGTAGGCCCTAGATATAGCAGACTACCCTGCTATACTCCCAAAGCCGCAAGGCGGTATAAAACGGGAGACTATTATTATTATAATAATTATTATTCAACCAGGTGTTTATAATAATGATAACATCGTACATTGATCACACTATAGGCATCTGCGAATTTAAAATTTTGGCTCGCCGACATTGAGATTTAAAGAATATTATTAGTATTTATTTTTTTACTTTTTTTGCAATTTGTGGACGAGTTTTCTTTAATGAAAACATCTTCATCATTCTGTTTCCCAGAATTCATATCTTTTAGCTTTTTCATTGTGTTCCAATCTATAATATAGGTGTCATATTCAGTTCGATGAAAAGTTTCTATCTTTGGTTATTATTTTCTTATGTGTTATTATAACCATAATTTGTCACCCTAAATCTTATGTTGCTCTACCCTACAAGCACTGCTAATTTTAAAGAATAATTAACTATTATAAGGCAATTCAATTATCACTTAATATTTAAGCTTAATTCCGACAATTCAGAATTTGTAACCAAAATATTCGATTGGTTTGCCTCATAGATATATAATGTTTATTTACGCGAATACTAGTTAAGAGAATGAAAAGAAAATTAGAGACTTATCAACCAAGGGAACAGGCAGGATTCCGAAAAAGTTACTGAAAAAATGACCATCTACAAAGTATAAAAACCCTAATAGAGAAAGCAGTGGAATACAATAAACCTCTCAATACTCAATAGTCCTCCTCTAGTTCTAATATTTATCGATTTTCACAAAGCCTTTGACACAGTTGAGCTAAGCAAAATATTACAGGCGCTTAAAGAATGCAGGCTAGATTATAGATATACTAAATTATTATACAAAATATACCTGCAGGCAACAACCACTGTCAGATTACATACTAACAGTAATCGCATAAAAATAGAACGGGGGGTTAGACAAGGAGACCCAATGTCACCTAAACTTTTTAATACGGTGCTAGAAAATGTTTTTAAGAATTTGGATTGGATGACAAAGGGAATAAAAATAGATGGAGAATATCTAAACAACTTACGTTTCGCCGATGATATACTTATAATAGCTGAAGATCTAGGTATGACAAGAGAGATGGTACAGGAACTCGTTGTGGCTACAGAAAATGTAGGTTTAAATATAAATATCTCGAAAACAAAAATCATGACCAATTTGGTACCCAACCAGAACATCAGTATTGGTGGGAAAGAAATAAAACTCGTAGATAGATATAAATACCTGGGACATGAAATTATGATTGGCAGGGATAACCAGACTCATGAACTGAAGAGAAGAATCGGCCTTGGGTGGGCAGCATTTGGAAAACTGAGAGAAACTTTTAAAAGTGAGCTGCCCACATGCCTAAAGAGAAAGGTATTTGATCAGTGCATCCTCCCAGTCTTGACGTACGGAGCAGAAACACTTACCTTAACAACAGCAGCAGCTACCAAACTGAGAGTCACGCAGAGAAGAATGGAGCGGTCCATGTTAGGAATAACTCTGCGAGACAGAATAACCAACGAAGACATCAGGAGAAGAACCGGAGTGACTGACATCATCGAGAAGATAGCCAGACTAAAATGGAGATGGGCAGGACACATAGCCAGAATGACAGATGGACGATGGACAAAGAGGTTATTGGAATGGAGGCCAAGGGAAGACAAGAGAAGCGTCGGTCGACCACCTACAAGATGGACTGACGATTTAAGAAGACTCAATAAAAACTGGATAAGAGCGGCGCAAGATAGACTGGGTTGGAAACATGAGGAAGAGGCCTATGTTCAGCAGTGGACTCTTGAGGCTGGATAATGATAGATATATAATACAAGATGGACTGACTGCTACAATACAGTCGCGCTCTCCCAGTGCGACAGAGAAAACTGACGCAAAGTAGTCCCTGCATCCTCGTCTAATGGACCGGCTGGGTTTATCGACCAAGTAAGCTTCTCATTGGCCATTTAATTCATTCATATAGTCGTAAACCTGGCAAATTAGAAACAGATGCATAGACTGCTTTGCGTCAGTTTTCTCTGTAGCACTTGGGGAACGGGCTGGTATTGCAATGATACATTACTTATTAGATGATAACTGTGACAAATAATACTATAAATTTTCTTCTTCTTTTGGTGCCTATCCTCTGTGGATGTTGGTAATCATGTTGGTCCATACAACTTTGTTGACAGCTGCTCTAAATAGATGTATGGTAGTCATTTCTGCCCACTGTCTGATGTTCTTTAACCACGATGTCCTTCTGCGCTCTTGAGATCTTTTGCCTTCAATCTTGCCTTGTAAAATTAGTTGAATTAATTGATACTTCTCACTGCGCATCACATGCCCTAAGTATGTCATCTTTCTGATTTTCACGATACGCATAATTTCCAGATCTTTATTCATACGTTGGATCACGGTATTGGTTGTAACATGATGGATATTGAATTCTGAGTATGCGGCGGTAGCACCACATTTCGAAGACTTCTAATCGTTTGGATGTTGCCTCCATCCAGTTGCCGATGTGGCCCAGGCTTCGACTACATATAAAAGGGTAGAAAATACATAGCATCTCAAGACTGGTGTTATTATATCAATGTTCAGGTGCATATTATAGAATAGAATAGAAATATGCTTTATTGTCACTGAAAATTATTGAACAATTTTATGGATAAAGCTAAAAGCTATATCAAATGTTCCTGAGGCGATTGAAGACAGCTCTCGCCTTTTATATACGACATCTTATTTCCTGTGACAGGTCCCATTCATTATTTGGGCTACATCCAAGGTATGTAATTTTGTCGATTATTTTCAAGGGTTCAATATTAGCTGTGAATCGGTGCTGTATTACGTCGTTTTTACTTAGTACAAGAATTTTGATCTTCTTACAGTTTAATTTCATGCCGTATCTGTCACAGGCTTCCACTACACGGTCGATTAATGTTTGCAGATCCTCCGCATTATCAGCAATCAAAACCGTCTCGTCCGCATATTTTAAATGGTTTATGATTTCACCATAGATTTTTATACCATCTCTTAAACCATTAGTAACTTCCCTGAACAGCATTTCCGAGTAAGTATCGAACAACGTCGGTGATAAAATGCAACACTGATGTACTCCCCGTTTTATCGTGAATTCTTGTGAGGTTTCGTTGTCTACTTGTACAGTTGCCCTTTGCTGTAAGTATAAATTTTTAATTAGGCGTAAATCTTTGTCATCAATACTATATTCTTTCAGTATCTGAAATAATTTTTGATGTTGCACTTTGTCAAATGCTTTTTCAAAGCATTTGTATCTTTATATCAATACCAGTATGCAAAATAGGGCCTTTCGCGTTCCCAGTCCGCTTCTAAACCCAAACTGAACACTGCTAATGTTTTCTTCAAGTTTTCTATATATGCGAGAGTGAATAACAGAAAGAAGGATTTTGAGTGCATGGCTCATTAAGCTTATAATTCTGTAATCAGAGCATCTGGTGGCATTTGCCTTTTTGGGGAGAGGGATGAAGGAGGAAGCTAGTCAATCTGTAGGAAATTCTGCAGTTTCATATATTTTGTTCAGTACACTCGTTAGGAGTTTGAGTTGGTTGTTTTCATATAGTTTCAATATTTCAGCTTGTATGTTATCAGGTCCAGGTGTTTTGTTGGTTTTTAGTCTTTTTATTGCATATGCTACTTCACTGAGCGTTATTTCTGGTCGAAATTTTCTTAAACAAACCTAATCTCCTTTTATTTTTTCTATTACTTAAGTATGCTAAATTATAATATTCCAGTTTACATAAAAATATTGTTTGGTTATTTCTTATATTAGCAGAACATATAGATAATATTTGACCCAGAACAATCCGATGGCAACTTATTTTTTAAATAACAGTGTCCTTGCAACAACTAGTCTAGTTTTGTATTATTTATTATTTACTCCATTATTATAAGTTAATCAATAAATACCTAAAATGTGTAATTATCTCTTAAGAATTGAAACACTCAATTATAAAAACTATTTTGCAATGCAAATTGCTAAGATAAGAAAGTTGAAGTGATAATGGCTTATCGTCTTTGCTGTTTTGAATGAAGTCATTATTAAAAAGAATTTTCTAAATATTATTACATTATAATTTGACATATATTTACAATTTGTTAAAATATTTTAATAGATATTTAGATATTCTCGTGTTCTATAAATCAAACGTTACATATCGGAAAAAAATTTAAAACTTTTCACAATATGCGATATGTATTCACAGTGCAAATACCTATTGATTATTAGCGTAGGAACATAAAAAATTAGCTCCTGTAGAAATGCGCTCAACTAAAGTGGTTTGTTTCAATTATGTACAACTTAAAATAACCTTAACTTGTTTAACAGTTAGGCCAGCTTCTAAATTTGGAGATACAAAAAAAAAACAAAACGTAAACGTTTTGTGAGAACGTGTGAGATCGTGACAGGACGCTACACGTAGAGAATGTTCCCATACGTGTGGCTCTGATTTTCTTTTCCGACGTAAATGTTGTTTGTTGTTGACTAAACAGTGTCTACGTAAGGTTAGTACATAGTGATTGTAGAGATGAATAACACACTATTAATTCCTTAGTGAGATTTATGAATCAACCGTTTAAAAACGCTTGCAGTATGGCCTAAAAATTAATATATCCAAAAAAGTAAAGTGTAATCACAGAACAGCCAGCGGTACGAACAAGTTAAATATTTCATTTATCTTCATTGCAACAAATAATGGAGAAGATTATGTTATCATCGTGTTTTAATAACCAGGATATATAAAATGATAAACACCAGCAAGGAATTTGGAAGAAAACTAATAAAAAAGATATTACTATAATTACTTAAGGCCTAGACCATCAAAATGGACTTAAATATACAACGGCTTTTGAAATGTGAATCCTGGATGGCATAACGTTCATATAAGTCAATATTAACTAATTCCTATTGAAAACTGTTATTATAACAAGCTATATTTTCTTTAATTAATACAATACTGGACAATTTTGGAGATAGCCATGGGGTGATAATATTCCAAGACACGAACACTAAGGATGATAAAATTAAATAAAAAGCATTGTTAAAAATTATCTCAAGATGCACAACAAGCGCAACACTGTCAATATTTTGAAAATAATATTATTCTCTTTAGCAAAGAATATTAAAAAAATATTTTTAGATCCTTGCATGATATTCCCGAAAAATATTATGAATAAAAATATCCATATCTGATTGCAATAAAGATTTCTTGTTTCATATTTGAATGTTGAATAATTGGCCACCAAGATAAATATTGCACATTCTCAGGTTAATGCATTTTGAGACATCCGGAAGATTTTTAACATTGAATGATATATCTTTAACTATGTAATGGCTCTTCGATTTTCTGAAAATGTACGTATCCCAATAAGTAAACACATTATTAATGCACTGTAACTTCTTCATTAATATATTAAAAATACATAAACGTACATTTAATATAATATTTTTTCAGCTTCGGTCTTTAATGGGTCCGTTATAAATTTTAGATCTGTTTTATTAGTTTTTGGAATTTTCTTGCTTACATTTCGTAGTTTTAATTTAATTATTGGTAACATTTCTGCGTACACTTGTATTATAATTGAAGCATTTCTAGAAATTTTCTTGTTACACTTCTCCAAGAAATTAACGCACCACTTTGAAATATTAAAATATTTTATTACCGTTAATAAAAATTTTCATTGTAATGTTATATTTTGCAAGCTCCTTGTATATGCTATTCATACACTCTATATTTATTGACTGTGTTTTATCACTATAGTTTTTTTTGTAACAAAACAAAAAGAAGCAAAAAATGTACTAATTCTATAAATATACTAATTTAAAAGTGTTCACGAATTTTATTCGGCTACTGCTTAATTGTTGATTATTGTCAATTGTGTTTATTATGGAGCGTCAATCACGTAATTTAACCCGAGATGAATGTGCCCAAGCAGTGATACTGTCGGAAGAAGATTGGAGTTGCCGAAGAATTGGTCGTCGGTTTAATGTGTCCCACACATCCGTCTCACGGGTGTTAGAAAGATTCCTCGAAACAGGGGATCATACTCGCAGACCAGGGCAAGGACGAAACCAGGTAACTACCCCTATTCAAGATCGATTTTTAAGAATTTCTGCTCTTCGACAACGTTTTGTAACACATCGAAGTCTACAAATTGAGCTTCGAGACGTGCATTCTATACAAATTAGTACTGAAACCGTTCGCCAGCGACTTAGGGAATACAACTTAATACCTAGGATTGCCACACGAGGTCTTCTATTAACTGCAGAGCATCGAAGGGAAGACTACATTTTGCCAGAGAACCCGTTAATTGGTTGGAGGCTGACTGGGAACGAGTGCTATTTACTGATGAATCCCGATTTTGTTTGCACAATAACGACAGACGTGTTCGTGTGTTGCGACGACCCAACGAACGATATGCTCAGTGTAACTTCTCACACACCACATTTTTTGGTAGAGGATCCATTATGGTGTGGGGTGGTATTTCTTTGACCGCAGGTACGGACCTAGTGGTCATACAAAATGGAACTGTTACAGCTGAAAAGTACATATTGGAGATCCTGGAGCAACATGTAGTACCATTCGCTCCTTATATCGGTGAAAATTTCTTACTAATGCAAGATAATGCCAGACCTCACGCTGCACAGATCGTCAGAAATTATCTAGAAGAGGTAGAAATTAACACTATGGAATGGCCAGCACATAGTTCGGATTTAAATTCGATTTAAACTCTCTAGGATATCCTTGGTAGGCGATTAAGAGCGACACCGATCCAACCAAACAACTTACAGGAAGTGGGAGAGAGGCTGATCCAGATTTGGAGAGAACTAAACCAAAATGAAATACGGCAATTAATTTTAAGTATGGGCCAACGCTGTGAGGCTGTTATACGTAGTAGAGGTGGAAACACTCGTTATTAAGACTTTTTTTATATTTTAATTTACTTTTCTTATAATTTTTTTTTAGAATTTTCCGTTTAATTTTTTTTTCTCCTGTACTTCAACATTTTCTAATGATTAGACAAATTGTTATAATTAATAATAAAATGTAGAATAAATCTGGTGAAGTTTTATTTTTTGATTCAGTAGAGTATAAACCATGCATGTCTTCATTTTTTGCATTAATTTAGTCATATTTCTTTATTTTTCATTTCTTTGGATGCTCCCTGGATTTACTTTTTGTGGTTGAATATCAGAATTCTGTTTTTTTCATATTTTAATAAGATAGTCGTACATAGAATCATACAAAAAATTCCATGACAGGCAGTTCTCATCATTATGGGAGATTTTAATGCCAAGCTTGGAGCTGGAGATAGTCTATCGGAGCAGTGTATAGCCCATGGACCTGGACTTAAAAACGAGAGAGGATACCTACTAGAAAAATTCGGAGAAGACTAAA
This sequence comes from Diabrotica undecimpunctata, assembly GCF_040954645.1. Taxonomy (NCBI): domain Eukaryota; kingdom Metazoa; phylum Arthropoda; class Insecta; order Coleoptera; family Chrysomelidae; genus Diabrotica; species Diabrotica undecimpunctata. Next base: position 67,964,923 of record NC_092808.1, read on the forward strand.
AAATAATTGACGCCAACACATTGTTCCAATTGCCTCTTCGAAAGATTTACACGTGGAAATCCCCTCAAGACAGACCTGGGAGAACATTAGAAACCAAGTAGGTTACATTTTAGTGACTAAAATATTCCGAAATAGCTTTACATCTGCCAAGACTTATCTTGTGGCAGACTTGGAGACGGACCTCGTTCCAGTGATGGGAGTATTCCAGTCAAACTCAAAAGAGTGCAGAACAGGAAATTACAATAATACGATCTAAGAATACCAAAAGACCTTAATACGAAAATGATGGTCCAAGTGGCGTTAAACGAGCAAGTGACTGCAATTAGAGACAAATCGAACGAAGAACAAACGATTAGATATATTACGGATAAACACTTAAAGGCAGATAAATTAATCAAAGAAAAGCCAAAAATTACCGAGACGTATATAAAACGATAAATATATCAATAAGAAGCAAAATTAGAGAAGCGAAAGAAAAAGAACCAATGGAAAGACGCGAAGAAATTGAGACTACAAAATACGGTAGTCACAATGTACATAGGAAAGTTAAAGAACTCATAGATGGACTAGGACGGAGATAGATAGGAAATCTAACTGATTCTGTCGGAAACATCATCTTGGATGAACAGAGTAAAATAAGAACGTAGAAAGAATGCCTAGATAAACCGTTTGAGATAACATCTTTCCGTTTTATCTCCAAAGAGATAACATCTTTGAGCTAGTAGAAGTAAATGATGGACCAAGAATATTACAGCAGGAAGTTTATTGTACAATAACACAGCTACAGGATGGCAAAGCTGCAGGCAACGATAATAAACAAACAGAACTACTGAAACTAATGGACAACGGATCGATCACTATAACCACAAAGATACTCAACAACATATACAACGCTGGAGAAATACCAATAGAATGGCTGAAGTCAGAGTTTATTGCACTTAAAAAAAAAACAGGAGTCAAAAAATGCAAGGGATACAGTACGATAAGCCCCATGATTCATCTCCTAAAAACTGATCATATTTTGTTTTATCTAACTCTAAATCGTTTACAAAATTAAAAAATCTAATTAATTGGCCTTTCAAAGAACTTTATGTTTCAATGTATTTTTGTCTGTCATTGCGATTAATCGTGAAAGATTCTAAGTTCATTTTTAAAAAAGTTATTAACATTTATAAAAAACCGAAATTTCCAACTGTTTTTGCAACTTTCTAAGCAACAAATAAAAATTCAGTACCTATATAGGTTCTTGTTACAGAGATTCATATAACTCAAAATAACTCTGTGACTGAGGTGAGTAAGCACATAAGTCAAATTTTCCGAATTTTTTTTTTTTTTGATAAAAATGTGTAGGTGATTTGTAATACTATCATCGGCTCTAAGCACTTTAGTCTACTATGCATTTTTACAGCTGTTATTGCGAAGTGTGCATAATAACCATACTGAGAAAATACCGACTTGAGTTTGTGAATAAACACTTAAGTCGACTTATGTGAAGAGAGCCCGTTGGAACTTGCTGTCTCTTGTTGTCCCGTCGGTGACTTATGTTACTAGGCGCTAATGAAACATTACATGCAGAAAATAATTTAGCCTAAAACAGTTCAGTTTGGTTTGATATTGCGAATAACACATGTCCAGAAGTTTTTTGTTTAAAGTGTCTGTTGATGATGAGTTGATAGCAGATACATTCCTAAAAGCAATTCTGTTTTGATGACAAAATAATAATACTACAAGCAATTTTACTTAGAGTGTAAAAATCACGTCAAAAGCTGCAAAAACCACCGGACACAAGAAAGGCTAGATAATTACGAAAAAAAAAGTAATTCGGGAAGTCATATATTACAAAAAATGGTAAAATAATTCCAGAAAGACCATTTCAACCTCTGCCACTATGCCGAGCAAAGTGCAAAACAAAAATCACTGAAAATCAGCTGAAAGAAATTTTTCCCGAATATTGGAGTTTGGGCAGTTATGACAAGAGAGTAGTTTATATAGCCCGTCTTTTCACCATACATGACAAAAAATCGCAGAGGCCTCATACAGACGATCCAGACAAAGAAAAATTTCGCCTCAAAACCTACAAATATTTTTTACGAATAAATGGTAGTCATATTTCTGTTTGCCGTAAATGCTTTCTTTTGGCTTTCAATGAAACAGACAATTTCATAAAAGTTATCGCTTTAATAAAAAGAGCATAACCTGCGGAAACAAAGACTGATTCTGCCCAATGAAAGAATATTCCACCAAACAAGTGGTTTGAAGAAAAAGCATATTTTGAGTTTCCTGAGTTACGAAAGCCACTACTCACGCGTCCAAACAAATAAAAGATTTCTACCATCACATTTGACCCTAGAAGCAATGTATTCCCTATAGAAGGAATCATACCAAAACTTTGTGTCGTATCCATATTATAGATCTAAATTTCATAAATTGAATCTGTCGTTTAAAAAGCCTCAAACGGATATTTGCCATAAATACCACAAGTTAAAGGGGCCATTGGTGTCTAGGAAAAAAGACGATCAAGGAGTGCAATGGCTAAATTATTGTTGTGAATTTATTAATTGTTATGTCTTTAATTTATAATGTCTTTACTAATTTATTATATTGTTCCTACTTTAATTTATTAAAAGGCACGATAATTTATTAAAGTTTATTTATCACTAAATATACATAATTTATTAGTAGGCGAGCGTAACAACAATATCGCGAGCGCGAATCTTCTTTATTAACTGTTTTCAAAATAAAAGTTCCCTCATATTTATACGAAAACAGCTGCTCTAGAACTTGATGGATGTTGACCTCAATTGACCTGGTTTCGCCTCGAATGGACAGGCCTAATTCCGGAAGATTCGAATGGAACCAGTTTTTTATTACTTGGGGTTTATGGTCGAAAAGTCTCGTATAATCTAAAACATATTAGCATTAGTCATCATATATTTTACAGTTATTTTTAGGCCAGGATAGTTATCGTAACATTATATAAAATGGGATAATGGGAAAATATTTTTCAAAAAATCCTTAAATGGTGAGAAGCCATTTAAGGAAATTTCTTTTATTAAACGAAATGGGTTGGGAAATTTAGTTCCCCCGTTGAAATATAAGGCGGATGTGCCAATAAATAAAGAAAAAAAGAAGGATCTTCTTGATTTGCTTCCCTTAATCCCTACAACTTTTCATGGGTTCTATGAAAATCTTTCATCGATCGAAACAGCGTTGCTGGACTATTCAGGTATCGACGAAGAAATTGATTAAATAGTTATTATGTTTAAGTGGTTCATTCTTTTTTTTAGATTTATTTTTTTTATCAAACTTCCTTTTTTATAACAAATAAAAAATACTTTGTTTAATAATATTATTTTCATAACCATTTTCTGTAAGTGCATTAACACATAAGTCATGGACACACTTGGGATCAAATGACATAAGTCACGAATTTCATTTTTGACATATTTTTTATTTCATGGGTGGTGAAAATTTGGAGAATAGTCTATATTAGTATAAGACATTTATATAGATAATTATAAAAACAACAATTAAAACCAAATAAAGTAAGTAACACGTAATTTTGGGCTATAAAACGGATTTAGAGGTAACCGGTGAATATTAAATCGCTTCTACTGCAAAACTAGGCAAAATGTGCCTAGTTTTTAATGTGCCCAAAAAACCTATGTGCTTTCTCACCTATCATCGAATGCCATAGTCTGTGGACTAGTACGCATTTCGATGCGCATCGCATCGAATTTTCCCATTGGATCTTGACCTGGAAATCCCTATTTATCGCTCGAACAGCGCATATAAATATTGACGATTTTCAGGTCAGCCAAGTCAGTCCCTCACGGGCTCTCCGAGAGCTTAGTGCTCTCGGGGCTCTGCTTCCTGCATTTATTTTCCATACTCTGTGGCTGAGAATTGTTTCAACTTAACTTGGTGTTTTATTTCGACGAAGAAATTGTCATGTAAGAAATATATTGCCTTTTTCAAGGCAAGACACCGAAGATAAATATTTACAAGTCCATACCCAGTAAATGGACTTGGGTAGAGGAGCTCTCGATTGCGATATTCGAAGCCCTCTACAGAGCACCCGGGGATATCAGAAGGTGGGTAGACCCTTAATTGTTCCACCGAGGTGACACACCATGGTCAAAGAACTGTCGTTTGCCTGGCTGGGTCAATGTCACGAAAAAAAAAACCTTATTTCCCTGGTATATATGACCAAAATCACGTATTACAGTAATATCGACTCAATATGAATGGAAAAAAGACTAAGCTCATGATAATTAGCAAGAAAAAGATAACAGAAAGTCAACTTTACGTCAACCAAACCCCACTACAACTACCTCGGCACCATAATAAATGAAGAATGGGCCAACAATCAGAAGATAAGTCTATGCAGAGGAAAAGCTAGATCCACCTTCAACCGGATGGGGGATATTCTTCAACAGCCACAACTTCTATCCTGTTATAAAAGTAAGAATACTGTGCTAAGTCTTCTCTTTTTTTTTTTGGTGTTGAATAATGGACCTTGAACGAAGATATGTGTAGAAGATTAGATGCCTTTAAGATGTGGCCGTATCGGAGACTTCTTAAGATCACTTGGACTGACCGAGTCACAAATGAGGAGATCCTCAGAAAAGTGAAGAAGAATCGAGAAGTATTGACAACTATCAAATATCGAAAGTTACAATACTTCGGACACGTTATGCGAAATGAATCTAGATATGCCTTCCTACAAGCAAGGAAAAATATTCGGAAAGCAAGGTCTAGGAAGAAGAACATCCTGGTTAAAGAACCTCAGAACCTGGTTCAACACAACATCTGTGCAGTTTATCCGCTCTGGTGCAGATAAGATAAAGATTGCCATGATGATCGAAAAAATTCGTCACGGATAGGCATATCAGGAAGAAGAAGATAGTAGTCTTTATGTCTTCCGTTGATACCTCTTTTATTTAGTATAAATCTGCATAGCATTTGTTAATTATAGTCATTCGGGGTAACATCCACTTTTTAAATATTTCTTGATTTATTTTTACATTGACCTCCTTAGTTGTCCTTTTATATTATATTATTACTGTGTATAGTTCGATAATGTCTTACAAGCTTAAAATTTACAACAGTAGCAAATGTAATCAAGAAACAAAATATTTTGGCATGGTTCAAATTTAGACCCGCTATGGGTGTAACTTTGGACCATATCTACATTGATAAGGAAAATCCTATATATTTGGTGTTTTAAACTATCAGGACGACTTTGAAAGAATGCATTAGGTTACTTCGGATGTACAAAAATTACACAGTTGTTACACAGCACAAAATGTTTAGCCCAGGCCTGGTTACCATTCTGTTTTATATGACTGTTCATGGGTTGATTCAACAATATGTACTCTAAAACGAATTAAAAATATTTATTAGAAAACTAAAGTCCTACAAAACAATACTAAATAAAGATTCTTCGTTAGTTTACCAACAGAAATATTAAATTTTTCACTCGATAGGTGAATCACAGTTTCTTTAAACAAGTGACACAAATAAATATATTGAAATTTGATTTGTGAAGTTTGTTGTTTTCAATGCACGTCAAATGAAATATTCTTATCACTTCGTACATTTTATACCTAATGAATGTATAGAACCATTGAAAGTATAAAAATAACACAATCCAGAAGACATTTCTTGATTTTTAAAATTAATAGCTTCTGCCAGATCCTTCTTGCTTTCAATTTCACCCAAGGAAAATGATTGAGGGGAATGCGAAGTCCTTTTCTGCTGATTTTCCAGTTTGTTCTGTTCTCTCTTGCGTTCCTTGTTTACTTCACTGCAGTTTTTAACTTTATTTTCCTTCATTCTACTTACTATGTGTTCATCTTCATTACTGACGATTTGATCCTGTTCTGTCCTTTCTGCCAGTACAATATCTACTAGCAGATTGTAAATGTCGAAATTGTAGCCAATTGAGTCCTCGACTATAATTTCAGTCATATTGGTTTCTTCCAAAATTCGCTGACCGTGCAGATCTCCATAATTCAGCATGCATCTGTTCTTGATTTATCTCGTCAACGTTTTCATTTTCTTGCACATTGTCCTCAACTGCAGGTATGTATTCTGCTTCTTCAACAGTTCTGTTGGTCGTAATAGATCCTTGCGAATCTATGACCCCCTCGTATTTTTGGTCCACCTCATGTTTTTGGTCCACCTCGTGGTTTTGATCCACCTCGTGGTTTTGATCTACATCGTGTTTTTAGTCCACCTCGTGGTTTTATTACATCTTGTGGGTTCGGTCCACCTCTTGGTGTAGATTTTCTAGTATTGCTAGTAGTTGAACTCCTGTTTTGATAATACTGGTTTACTTCTTTTTTTTTGCTCTCGTAACGTTTTGCAAATCATTTTCACGAATCTTTTCTACGTATAATTTAAATTCTTTTCCAATATCTTCATTTATTTCACCCATTGATCGAGCATACAACGGAAGTTTTAGCAATGCCTTGTTTCTGTCAGTGGGATAAATTCCTGAAGCCTCAAAACCCCTTTTTTAGATTACGAGCTGCAGTGTCCTTTCCGAGGTCTAGGTTGCTTTGAGAAGTTGGCAAAATACTGATTTTGGCATAGCTACTGTCTTTCTTCATCCCTTGGTTGCTCTCCACTGGGTTAAAATTTGGCGCCAATATGTTTTAATACCCACAATAATAACACAAATACCCCACAAATAAGTAAAATACCCCACATCCAGCGGTTGCAGTAAGTGGGTAGAGTTTGGAGGGAAAAATATTAAACGAATATTATATTCCCCTGTAAGTGTTAATGTCTTTATTGAAATATGTGCTGATATGTTGTCGCTTATCAAGAACTTCGTTTTTGTTGACGTATGGTAGAAAATTTATCTCAAACCAGTCATCAAATACAGAATTTTCAATCCAGCCCGATTTTGAGGTGTTCAACTTCGTACCATTAGGTGCACCAAAAATCCAATCCGACCACTTCAGACCACTTCTCGTTATTACATATGGAGGTAGAAACTCTCCATCTGCATTTGCACAACACAAAGTGGTAAAACAAGATTTCGTTGAATTTATGATTCTCTCTGGATTCCTGCATCCTATTCTGAATAAAAGTTCTCTTTTTGTTGGAACGTCATGGAACCCTGTTTCATCGTAATTGTAAATATTGTTGGGTGCGACATCAGAAATTTTAATCTCCAAGTTATCAAAAAACTTACTTATTATTTCTTCATTTACTTTAGCTCTCCTTCTCGAAATATTCATTTGAAACCGTTGAGCAAGTTCTGTGAGGTTTCTCTCAAAAAATAATTGGCTCCAATCCAAATTTTCCTTAAACTGTGATACTTTTCTCCCTTGAGAATTTAGGTAACTTTATGAGATGCATCTCACATCAAAGATATTGGAATTCCATTGTAACCTCAGAAACCTTTTTTTGGATGGTGCTAGAAAGGTCACCAATGGAGACACTGCGGACGACAGCCAGATGGTTGGTGGAGAGCGAGTCGTGGGTTCGAAACTAGCTTTTGGAACCAGGAATGGGTCCAACGGACGAAATAAGTAAAGATACGATAGGAGATATTAGAAAAAGATACAGAAATAATCAAAAAGATAGATGGGTAAAATTACCAAAGTTAATTATTAAATAAATTTGGTTAACACTCTACATAACAAAAAATAAATATATTATAAGGTATTACACTTACTTACCTACGAAACTTAATCAGCCTGATCTTTCTACTGGTCAAAGGTATAGTTATATTTAAAGGTAAAAAGCAAATATTCAGAGTTATGGTTATATCAGGGAACTTTGTTAGGAGTCGACAAATAAAATACATACATAAAACAATAACAATATATTCAACAACAAAATTATGACGCTGCTGAATGCAACACAAGTAATAAAAATACACCAACAACTATGAAATGGTGGTATACATATTAAAATAAGCAGAAATATAATTAGAAAATACCTTTACAAAGATATATAATATAATCATGCACAAATAAAGTTTTTGGCGATTCTCGAGATATTACAGCAAAAAAATGAATAAAAAATTATAACAAACACCAAAGATAACAAAAATTAATAAAATTTAAATTTACAAAAATACAAAAAAGTTACTGAAGTGAAAACATAAAAATTTAACCAAACCGCACTTGGTTAAGTCGATTATTTGGTTCGTAACAAAATATTGACTGTTCTTTAAATTTAATGCAAAATTCAGTAGTTACTTTCAACTACATTGGAAGACATGTATGAATTTTAGATACGTCCAGATAATGGAAGATGATATGATACCATACCATATTACTCGCCCAGATAAGTGGAGAACTAAGTTTATGATAACTTACGGTAATTCCTGACGACTGCTGCATTAAGTCACTGAAGTTAATACTATACTTGTATTAAACACTGAATTTAATTAACATGAAAGGTACTTTATAACTATATTTAATCTAATATAGTATAAGATCAAAAAAAACTTAATTAAACAAGTGTATACACACTTATAAAGAAAATGCACAGAGAACGGTACGATAATAGAGATACAGTAAGATCTAGTCCTTATGCAAGGACTGTCCCACCAAAAGTAACTTGTTTTCTCTACGAGTGCCCAAAGGGAAGTGACTTGGTTCCTCTAAAATTTTACCAACCTACCCAAGAAAAGGTGAGGGTATCTTCCACTCAAAAATCATAGGCCAGTTGTATGTATTTCTGAGAAGGTAAAAAGTTCTAATTAACATTGAACATAACGGTATCCTTCTACCTACAAACGTGATGAAATATCAAATCTCCTAGATTAGGTTTTTCCCGAAAAACATTACAACGGGCGTTCGACGACACTTACCGAATTTATGACAAAGAACCCGGAAAAGGATTAACTAAGGATTCGCCAGACCGGCGTCTTTAAATAAATACTTAGGTAGATTCTTCAGTTATATTTCGGTAGTTTCCCAATAAAAATTTCTGATCGTAAACACGACCATCAACGTATCATCCACATGGGTAAAAGGAATTAAAATTAATTTAATATATTAATTAAAAAAATGTTACACCATTATCACTTAAAGAAATAACATGCTTGGCTATCGACTTGTCTTCTTCTTGAGAAAACACTGTAGGTCTTCCTACGTTTTTTGAATGATTTCGTTTTAATTTATTTCGAATTGTATTACTCGGGATATCGTATTTTTTTGAGGCCTGCCTTTCACTCAGTATTCCACTTTTAACCTGTTCTAGTACTGTTGGTAGGTGTTGCTCTGTATATCGGCTTTTAGTTACATACCGACGGACCCCAGTAAGTAGAATGTGTATCTGTTTTTTCGGCATTTCGGGAAATCCTGAAATAAAAAATTACAAAATTAAATTCAATGAATAAATTTTCCCGCGATTTTAAATCCTCAGAGTAACTTTGAACCAGTTTCAATGTGGTGCAAAGTTAGCCTGAAATCGTATAAATTATCAGGCCGGTCAGTTTTTGCTACAATTCCAGGTTAAGTTAATGAAACTTGAAGCTCTGATGTACCGAAAGTGATCCTAAATCATTAATAAAATAATTAAAATACTCTGCATACTTACTTTTTCGACAGAATCGCTATAAGTAATCACTTATTATTATTTACAACATATCACTTTACAGATCGTATAAAAACTCTAGGTTGACACAATACAACATATATTACACGCCTTCAAACTAAACGGAAATGTCAATGAAAGAGACATCTAATTACTATTTAAATGGGAATAAGCCACAATTAAAGGTTAAAGTACGTTTATTGACGTTTCAATTTCCACTTCGAAAATAGTGAAACTGGCTGATTGTCAAAATTCCATCAAATTTTTACGAAGATATATAGACTACAATCTAATACCAAAGGGCTTGAAGATAGGTCCGGCATATTGAAGCAGAAGGTTGGAAAACATTCTACATAGAGCCAGTTTGTCCATGATCCGCGAAAGGTTACAATTCATAGATCTAATTTATTTTTTATGGAACAAGATATTGTAAGCATTGAAGATTTGCTTTTCAATGTAATATCAAATTCTGATTTTGATCAAATTATTTTTAGTTAATCAATAGCAAAAGATCCGCTCAGATGTAAGTTAGTGGTTGAGAACAACCCCATAGAACAAGTGATGCAATTCAGATATCTGGGCATAGATATATCAAGCAGACACGACCCAGTAAAGGACCTAAGGAGTCAGATCAACAAAGCATCCGCATTTTCGGGATGTCAAATAGTAAAATTAGAATCTACAAGACTTGCATACGACCGATCATGACATATGGCATAGAAGTGCGCGAAGATACCAACAAAACGAAACAGATGCTAAGGGTTGCCGAGATGGAAACCCTAAGAACAATAATGGGCAAAACAAGAAGAGACAGTGTGAGAAATACAAACGTTAGACAGCAGTGCAAAATTCAAGATATTGTAAGATGGGGAAGGCAGTGTAAAAGGATGTGGTACGTAAGACGAATGGATGAGAATATACTCCCAAAAATTGCCCTAGAAAATAACCCGCCCGGTTCAAGACCTCCAGGAAGACCACCTAAAAGATGGAGGGATAGTTGGCAATCTACCTCCCAGGAAATTAACCAGAGGCACCTTCAGAATTAAACAGATCGAAAGATCTCCAAGAAGTAGAAGAATAAGAAGATTTTTAGTTTACATATATTATATGAAAATTAATATAAGAAACAAAGAAATATACATTTAAATATATTCAATATTTTTTTAGAACAAAACAGTATACACATTTTAGATAACCTAAATAGGAGTATTTTGAGAACGATTTCCGAAGTGGAAATTGAAACGTCAATAAACGTACTTTAACATGCCACAAGAAAATAGCTTCAGAACAATATAAAGAGATATCTATTGCAATTTATCCAAATTAAACAGTTTTAACAGCAAGACTACTACTTATAACGTACACTAATATCAAAAAAGTAAATGGTGCAATGTTAGACCCTGTGGATCAAAGTTATCCCGAATGACTGTATCTCTAAGATTGGATTTTTGTCATTTACTTCGATTTAGTGTTATTCTCAAATTCATTTATTTCAAGTTTTTCATTGCTTGCTTTTAAGCATTTTATTCACCCGATTTTTGTTTTTTGTAAAACGTACATCTGTCCCTTGTCCCCCAATTGTTTAGTTAAATTTTTGTTGGTATTTACTTTATCTCGTGTATATTTTTACTATTGATATTTAGGTTTATTATACATAATCTAGCATATTTACTTCTGTAAACTATTCTTATTGGATTATAAAACACAGAATGAGTACAATAACCGGAAATGTATGAACGAGTAAATCAATGAATAAATAACTCTAATAATAACAACTGCTAATTATAATCTGCCTTAAAATAAAGTTACTATGTTATTTAGCAGATATATAGCAATTACAGCGTATTTTATCAAATGGCAAAACTAATATGATTTTAATTTATTTGGAGGACATTATTAAATATATGATTGATTTGACAATTGGTGGAATGCCATATGAATTGATATGTTATTTTATTTGTATGTTTTATTTAGCCGATGTTATAAGCATATACGAGATCTGGCAATTATGTTCCAAGACTGTTGGTATAACATTTATTTAGAAATTTTTTATAATTGTTCTTTTTTCTGCTCTAATATACTCTTCTTCCGCATCCTTATACCGCTCCATTTAAATCTTGCACTGTGAGAAGCAGTGCTGCAGGTCATCTTCCAATAGGCTGTTAAGAAGCTGCACCAATTTTTGTTGTAAATTGTCTAATGACTCGTGGCCTATTTCGTTTAAGCAGGATTTTATTTTTCGCAATAGGCAAGGGTGCTAAATCTGTCGAATAGGGTAGATGTTCTATGAGTGACGTGGTTTTTGGCAAAATACTCCTTGACAGAGTACGCGTTATTAATCCGGGGCATTGTCGTGGTGGAGGATCCAGGCCAACGTGCTCTTTCCATATTTCGGGCCGCTGTTTGCAAATTTTTTCTCAAATCTATAAATAATAATATTGAGTAAATGTCTGACTGACACTGTTTAATACAGATAGTTTATATATATATATATATATATATATATATATATATATATATATATATATATATATATATATATATATGTTAAATATTTTAAATTTTATATATTATATTATTTGTATCTTAGTTTATATAATATAATCTGGTCAATGCCATAGTTAGAGAGAACTTTTATAAGTTTAAGTACTTTAAGATTAAGTCTTAGATAAAAACCTAAATCTCATATATATATATATATATATATATATATATATATATATATATATATATATATATATATGTATATATATATATATGTATATATATATATATATATATATATGTATATATATATATGTATATATATATATATATATATATATATATATATATATATATATATAATACAAATTTTATGTGGCTTTTATATATTATGAAATCGCTTTGGATTCTTTCAATTAGAAAACATGCTTGAAGGTTTAATATACAGATCAGTAACCTACGTATATACATTACTTACTCATTAGAAACATCACGTAGAGTTGTAATAAGAAGTTAATATTGTTAATGTCAGCAGTGAATTCAATGTTAAAAAATCTAAATTTCGGGAAATACTCCAGAATACCGTTTATAGTACATATTATATGGACAAAGATTAAACTATCTAAGGTTAGCGTATAACATTTTGTCTATCGATGAGGTTAAAAATAACAAATGTTTCATATGTGAGATGTTATCACAAAAATTCGGGATTAAAGAGATACATTTGGAGAAAACTAATTGTATTAGGAATTCGGTTATAAGCAAAAACAAGTATATTCTAATACTGATACCGTATCACATATTACCGCATACTACACGTAGATGCCAATATACTGGCAATAATGAATCTAATTGGTTTTGTCTGTTATAGTTAGTCTGTCAGTTGTTAAAAAATTAAATATTATGTTTATATGGGATTAAGCCACAATTGACTGTAATGAAAATTACATTTTTAACCATGTTTGACGTTTAGATTTCCACTCCGGAAATCGTTTTCAAAAATATAATTATTTTAAAAAAATCTGAGAAAATGTATAACCAACAAATTGTTCTTAGAGGTTATCCTCCAACTTGTTGGTTAAGATTTTCGCAGATTTTTTTAAAATATATTTTTTAAACGATTTCCGGAGTGAAAATCGAAACGTCAAACATAGTTAAAATGCAATTTTCATTACATCAATTGAGAACAAAAAACAGTTTCATAGAACCTTGTTAAACAAATTATTTTCCACCAGAAAATCTATTAGGTAACAGTAACTGAAACTAGCATTATACAGTCTGTTTCTAACAACATCACTTCTTATTTATTTACTAGACTCAACAAGTTTTCTGGTTAGTACCAAAGTAGTCTCTTTCCTTATACGTATGTAACTTTTCGTAGAATACTAACAAACTACCGATTTAGAGTTCAGTATCCTGTTCTTGGATATATTTACTTGTTCGCGTTCGAGTTTTATTATTTTTACATTGGCCAGTTGACAAAATATTCCGCTTCAATGTGCGACAAGGATCTTTTGTGTTTTCACGGACGTACAATTTATCACGTTACTTTATTAAGTCTCCGATGAGAAAAGGTATGAGGAAGTTCAGATACAATTTGTCGAACCTTTTATTTGATGTTTAGTGATTTTGCCGACGTTTTTTTTGTTTATTATGTTACCGGCAAAATTTGAAACTCGTTGAATAGTTTCAATTCATTTACTTCCATCTATAACAATACTACAACGTTACACGGAGAACGTGTTAGAACGTTGGAAGAACTTTCAACCAAGTACAAAATCGTTAGATGTCATGATTTTGAACTGTACATCCACTTTAATGAACTTTGCCGAGTTGATCTTAATTTCAGTCTTAGCCAGTTTCAGTGTACCAAGATCATCTCACAAATTTGTTTCACTTATTTCTGATTGTAAGTCTTTAACGTCAGAAAGAGCTGAAAGCTGTACCCTACAACGTAGTTTGAGATATTCTTGATAGTCTAAAAGACTAATCAAAATATCGAAAAGATGGACTGTACTTGAATTTAGGACTAAAATGTATCCGTCAGAGTAAAGGACTGCGTTTCGTTAAATTTATGAAAAATACCGCTTTTCATTATGGGATCTCTCTCTTCTCAGTCTTAATACCCCAGAGGGAGTATAGTGATCGTCGTCACGTCGTATATGGTCCATCTCCGTATACGTCTCTCTCTGGTCATTTCTATTAATTCATGCATTGGTCTTTTGTGATCTAGTCTTATTGGGAGTATTCCTTGTGGTCTTCTGCCTTCAATCTTTACATGAATGATGAGTCTCTCTATATTGCCTGCGTCTGTCTGGTATCATTATTACATATCCAAAATATATTAATTGTTGTACTTTGACTTTTTAGATTGACTGTTAAGATTAGCATCAGTATATTTAATATTCAGGAATATTAACCACTTGACCAATCTTATTTTTCGGGTTTTTAAAATTTTGGGGAATTTCATATTTTGGTTCTGTCAAAGAACGATGAAGTGACTTCATTAATGTCAGTGTCCCGTTATATATATATATATATATATATATATATATATATATATATATATATATATATATATATATATATATATATATATATATATATATATATATGTGTGTGTGTACAGAGAAGTCAGTTAACCATTTTTTTGTTTATGGTAAATAAGTAGGTACAAATAAGTGCATACTTTACATTTTATGTTCTTAATGTAAACCACCTTCATCAATACTTTTTTGGCAACGCTTATACACAATGAAACAAGCCTTTCTACAGAATTCCAAGTTGGCACAGAGAATTTAAAATTCTTCTGTAATCGTACTTTTAAGTGCTGCATATCTCGTATTGGGGTAGCAAAAACTTCATCTTTAAGTACTTTCCACAAGGCAAAACCACAGGGCGTCAAATCCGGCGAACGCGTGGGCCATTCAATTTGTGCCTCTTCTCCTTATTCAATCACTAAACTGTTCCCTCAGAAACTCACGAACTTGCAATCCGTAATGAGACGGTGCGCCGCGCGCCGTCTTGCTGAAAATATCGAATACCTTTTAACTGTGGATTATTTTTAAGTTCTCTGTTTAAATTGTAAAAAAAGATGAGAAGTTCCAGGTAATTTTCAGAATTTACCGTTTCAATAAAAAATATAGACCGACAAGATTTGGTAGGTGCTTCGTTGAACGCTATTCTGATAAATAGATAAAGTTTATATTTATACACCGTTTGTCTCGTAGGAACAGGTCTGTTGGGATGCTGTGCCGCAAACTCTTCAAAAATATTGTTGTAGTCTGCATTGTAACGCAGCTACACTGACAAAAGGCACACGCGTTCGGCTGTCGTGTAGTTTGTACGGAGCTGTACTCTTTTTGACTAGTCATCGTCTAGACTAGTCATAGTCAAAGAATACTAATCATTTGCCCCTCACATAGCATGAAATATTTTCTTGGAGACGCGGCAAACAACTTGCACGTGACTTTTTTTGATAGGTTAACTGACTTTTGGTCCACCCGGTATATACAGGGTGGTCCTTAAGTAATTGTACAAAAAGAAACAGTAGATTCTACACTTTAAAATATTACGATTTAAGCAATATTGCTTTAATAAAATGTTGATATTAAGAGAGATACAGGGTGTTAAAGTGCAAATTTAAAATTTTATTTTTCGCTATAACTTTCATGTTTGTAAACATTTATTCATAAAAATTTACAAATGGGTACTTTTAAATATAAGAAATTATAATTTAATGCACACTTTAATGTAGCTAATAGAGGGCGCCACATATTCCACATATGTAGCATAAATTTGCACTTAACTTTTTTGCTCTTTGAGTTATCTGTATTTGTGACAAAAAATATTAAAGATACATTATTTTAACAAAAGAAACGTATACCTGTTAATAACTTCGAAACTCAACACTTTTCAAGATAATCGCATTTTACAAATCAGCTGCATAATTCTAATTTAAGGCAATTACTCCAGGCCATGAAAGAAAAATTGACAAAAATATTAATAAATCTAAATTTGGGTATAAAATACCTTTAACTAAAGTTAATACTTAACGAAATATTAAATAAATTAAATATATCTGCAGGATAATTAATAATAGGATTTTACAAAAAACAGAATAATAGGATTTTACATCAAACATTTTATGTTGTATGTAAAAAATTAAAGTCATAACCAAAATAGTTTGTGTACAAACCAAATTAAGAAATAGTTAAACTAAATAACATAATTTTTTGTCAAAGTAAGTGTTTGATATGTCCACCATTTTCTTTAATTCATTTGTCAATATATTCCATAAAAGATTATGTCTCTAATTAAATATCTTCAATGGCTTTAAAAAAACTGCTGTAGTATTTATCTCTTCCCATAGTTGGTTGCAAATGTTTATGGGATTCTTAAAGACACGTTGTTTTAATACGCTCCATACACCAAAATCAAGCGGATTAAATTCTGGGCTACGTGGTGGCTATTATGTATAATGGATGAATATATTCTTTTGGATACATATCCAAATCTTATGGTATAATATGGAACTACATCTTATTTGTCGCAGAGGTTAAATAATGTATTAAACTGTGATGTATCTCATTCATTGGTTACTTTAATACACACGGAATAACCTATTTATATGATTACGTTACAGCTTACGAGTAACTATAATTACATCTCGAACAAATGGACTATTCCGATTAACTAACGAACTAATATTATGATGAACTAAATTGCCTGTGTGTTTACTATATCTATAACAATATCGGTTATTAGGCCAACGATGATGTTTCTGTAAAAATGATGAGTCTTTAAGGTTAGATTTGTAGCAAAAGTATTATGAAACAAGACAAATATGTGGTATTCAATACCTGTGCTTTAGTTTCTAATTGTTCTAATAAAAATGGGTAAACAATTTACGTAAGAAATAATAAGTATTCTTTTGGGATTTTTTATAAATTAAATAATTATATCAATATCTCACCACATTGCCAAGGAATATGACTGCCACAACCAATCCAACGTTAAGAAAAGTTATATTTAAGTATGTTCTCACTGCCTTCTCTCTAGAATGTGGTAGTGTACCATCTTACATAAACCACATATTTTCGGTTTTCAGCATTTTACACTAGGGAAAAAGTAATACAACGCCAGTAGGTATAGAAACTTAAAAAGGGAAATTAAAACATGATGACGGCCAACGTCTGAATACGGACACGGCACCTAAAGAAGAAGATGAAGAATATTTTCTCCAATAAGACATTTAGTAGCCATAACAAAAATTTTGTAATGTTACATTATCATCTTTGAGATGTTTTAATAAGAATAAACTATGAATTATGCTTATCTACAGGTATTCAGTGCTTTACCGCACAAATATCAAAACTAATAATTATTATGCAACTGACTTATAAAATGCGATTATCTCGAAAACGGTAAAATTTTTAGGTTACTAACAAGTATACCTTTTCTTTGTAAAAATAATGTACTTATCTTTAATATTTTTTAAATCTATACCACGCATGTGGCATATGTTGCAACCTCTATCAGTTACATTAAAGTATGTATAACATTATAATTTATCCTACTTAAAAGCATCCAATTATAAATTTTTGTCCAAAAATATTTACAAACATAAAAGTTATAGCGAAAAATAAAATTTTAAATTTCTACTTTAACACCATGTATCTTTCTTAATATCAACATTTTATTAAAGTAATATTGCTTAAATCGTTGTAAAATCATAAATCATTTACCGGGAACAACTTTAGTGGTTTCCGAATATGTGAATAAGTGATTTGGAAAGTTTTCTCCGATAAAAAGACAATACGGTTTGGACATGAGCAGGTAGATTTAGTACACAACTATTTGAAATTTGCAATTATAATAGATTAGAAATTAATAAGTAAGGATTATTGGTTAATGAGTTTTCTCCTTTATAAAAGTTAAAAAAAGAATTCAAGGTCGTTTGAAGGAAAGTATTTTAACGTTAGGTAATTTTTGGAAAAACCAAAAATTTCATGGACTAAGAATCCGATGATGCGTTTGATGAGAGGGGAGAGTTTGGATTGGTTTAAGATGGATAAAGAAGAAGGGGGTGAAAAGCTCTCCGGGAATGAAATGAGGGAAAAGAAAGACATTGTGAGTTGAACATCGAGAGAGACCGGTTCCGGTGAAAACATTTTTTTATGGAGATGGTCAAAATAACTGTCAAACAGAATGCGAATTTTGGGATTTTCCTGAAAAAATACTAATGTTTGGCGGTTTTCTGAAGATATTGTAATTGAGAATTTATAAGAAGTAGTGTTTAGTGTTTGTGTGGAAAATTAAGCAGCCATTGTGGTAAGCAGAGACGAGTTCCAGTAGAAATAGAGGCATTACTGTAAGTACAAACAGATATATTTTCGTTGTGTCTGAGAGGAAGCAGTTTGTTTGTCTTGGAGTTTGGAGCTTGTGGTAAAGACATCACGACATTTTCACATACTGTTTGTCTTTTTCTTTTATTATCAAAAGAAACAGTAGGCGGAATAGCAAGCAGGGAAATTGGTAGGATCCGGGAAGTAAATTGCGATCTGGTCAGGGCACAATCCAAGCAGAATCAAGGGAAGATAGTCTGTTGGAAAACCAAAGTTTTGAGTTTTAAATAAATTCTATAAAGACATTCTATCACGACCATCTATCAACATTCATGTCAATTGTTTGTAATTTGCAATATTTTTATAGTTAAGGCAAGAAGTCAAGGAACCAATAATTCTTTCTAAAATTTTTATATTAAGAGATATTTGATTTAGAAATATGTGTATTTAATTTTTATTGATCATTAAGGGATGTGTGATTTGATGGATGATTGATTATATTTTTTATTCTATTTATAGTGTATGGTGTAAGATTTATCCTCAACGGAATTTTAAATTAATTGGATATATTTTAACATAAAGGAGAAGTGTTTTAATACCAGAATTGATTGTCTATTATTTCTTTTTCCTTTTGTTGATCTTTCTTAAATGGAACTAGCAGAAGATACTTTGAAGCCACGTTTTAATTAAAAAAAAAATAAAAATTATTTTTAGCCCTGAGATATTCTTTGCTTTTGATTTGTTTGATAAAGATAAATTTATTACATTTCAGACTTTATAAATAGATTTACAATTATAAGCAAATCACAACAACTGGCCCCCAGAACGTGAGGGCTGATAAAAAAGTATTACTAGTTACATTTGGAAAGAGATACAATTTGAGAAATAAAAACAACAGGTAGTTATAGTTTTTTTTGGTCAAGTGAATAAAAATTTGGTACATTTTTTATGACATTTAAAATTTTTATCTAAATTTACATTTTCTAACAATTTATTTAATTTTTTTTTTGATTGACGTTTGATAACATTTGAAAATTTTTGACAAATATTTATATTTGGGTGAACGGAGGATTTGCCGTATTTGCAAAAAATCGAGGAAATTTAAAGTTGGTATTTGGCGGGGATAATATTTCAAGAGATAAACAAATGGCTGCAACGAGAAGCAAAAGTAAAGAAAACAAAAAGAACATTTAGAACAAGAAGAACATTTAGAACAAGAAGACATTTTCGAAACAACAATTATGGAGAGAGAAAGTCAGGAATTATCAGGATTAGAGAAAATATTACAACTGATGCAAATACAATCACAAAATATGGATAGAAATCAACAAGAAATCTCAAAGAAAATAGAGGAATCACAACAACAAATGAAACAAACAATGGAAGAAACAAAACAAACAATAAATAAAAATCAACAGGAAACAAAACAAGCCATAGAGGAGAACAACAAAAACATGGAGGAACGCATAGAGAAGTATGAAAAGGAAACAAAAGGATGTTTGACAATGATGAAGAACGAGATGGGACAGCAAGAAATGAGAATTAAAGATCAAAGGAAAGAACAAGAAACAAAAATTCAAAATAAAATGAAGGAGATAAAGAACGATCATAAAAAGGAGCTAGAGAACTTGGAAATCAAATTTGAAAATGCGTTACAAGAAGACAAGCGAGAAATAGAAGAAAAAGTTAAGCAGAACGAAAGACAAATTGCGGAAATCAAGACGCAACAAAATTTTGGAGAAAGAAGGGAAATGCTTATCCATAGTACAGATGATGTGAAAATAAGGTTTGGCGGGGACGTAAAAAAATTACACCCAGTAATTTTCATAAATAATTTAAAGAAGAAAGTGCGGTACATCGGTAACTTCGAAACAGCCAAAGAAACGATAAGGAACCATCTTAAAGATGAGGCGAGTTTATGGTTTGACAGGAAAGAAGAGGAATTTACCAATTGGGAAAACTTTGAGAAAAGATTTTTGAACTATTTCTGGGACAAAATACAGCAATTGGAGATCAACAAAGAACTTCAGAACGGAAAATATAATGAAAAGTTGGGACTATCAGAAAAAGTCTATTCTTTACAGATCTACAACAACGCCAAACATTTAGAGTACAATTATTCATCGGAACAATTGGTAGAATTGATTGCCAGACAGTTTGAGGAAACATTAGAAGACCACATTACTCTGCAAAATTACAAAGACATTGATAGTCTCTGTCAATTTTTACAAATAAGAGAATCACATTTACGAGACAGAAAAACTAGAAGACCACAAGAAATGCAGGAAAACAGAGATAGGAGACAAAATTATCGTCAAAACCGACCGAGAAGAGAATACGAAAATAGAGAAAACAGGAGAGAGAGATACGAATCCAGGAACCAGCAAGGAAACCGAGACAGATACAGAGAAAACCACAATAGAAATACATACACAGGCTATAAAGAAAATAACAATTACAGGAGGACAAATGAACAAGGATATCGGGACAACAGATACGACTCTGAAAGGCCAGGAGGAGTGAGAAGAGAGGTAAATAACACACAAATAGAAGAATACGGGGAAGAGAGACAATGCCAGGACAGAAGAAGTACAGAAAGACAACAGGAGGATTTTCGCGAAGGCGCGCACTAAAAACAAAGAAAAACACCGGAATTTTTTGTCACCCAAAGGAATTTATAAAACGCGCAGGACATAAGGACAAAGAAAATGGATCAAATTTAAAATATATAAACGGGTTTATAAATGAAACACCCATAAAAATTTTGATAGAAGAAGTTAATTTGACAAATTTAATTTATAAAATACCTAGGGTAAATTTAGTGGGCGCGAATAAACGAACGTTAGCAACGATAAATGAAGGGATACGAATTAGGATACGATTCGGAAAGAAATTTTTTTCACTACACTGTGTGATAATGCCAAATATGGCGCATGATATGATAGGAGTAGACGAATTATCGGAAAAGCATATAGTGAAGGATTTTAATAATAAAACCATGAAAATCGAGAAGGAACTGATAGAATTGGAAGAAAAATTGGATAAGGACAAGGACAATGAAACAAGGAATATAGATGAAGCGGATGAAAAAAGAATAGTAGAAATGAATTTGGGAACGAAACAAGGACAAAGAAACATGAGAAGATGCAAGCAGAGAAGTATAAAAGAAGTTAATGCCTGGCATTCCTCAAAAGAGACGAGTCCGGAAGAAGAAGAAAAGGAAAAGATAGAAGAATTTAAAGAATGGCATTCCTCATATGAGACGAGCCCAGAAAAGGAAAGGATAGAAGAAATTAAAGAATGGATTTCCTCAAAAGAGAGAAGTTTAGACGAAGAAAAAGAAAAGAGAAAGGAAGAAAAGGAAAGAAAGTCAAAAGAAGACAGTCATACATGGGATGTATGGAATCCAGGGAGCATAAACGAAAAACGAGATGATAAGTTAGAAACAACTGTATTTGAAGAAGAAGTGTATGCAAACGAGGACACCGAATACGCGGTAAATATGTGTAAACAAGATAAGGAGAACGAAGGAGAACTAATTTGCGGAGAAGGACAAGAAAAGGAGATGCGTTTGATGTTAAAAAACTACGAACATTTAATAAACGAAGAAAATAGAGTGGCCAAAAATTACGAGCATACATTTGAGGTGAAAAATTTTAGAAGTTTTCGTTCAAAAACATACCCCATCCCCTATAAATATCGACAAGACGTGAAAAGAGAAGTCGAGAAAATGTTGGAAGATCAGATTATAGAGAGATGTGATTCACCCTATGTCAATCCAATAGTGATAGTGAAGAAAAGCAGTGGAGATTTAAGGCTATGTTTAGATGCGAGAAACATCAACCAGCATACAGTATCCCAATATGAATCACCATTAAATATTGAGGCTATTTTTGGAAGAATAACTGAATCACATATTTTTTCCAAAATTGTGTGATTTTTTCCACTGGTGAGAGCTCTGCACACCATTCTCAACCGTCATGAAGATTTTATTGTACACTATATAGACGATTTATTGATTTTTTTTCCGGATACGCAAAGTCATTTGAAACACATTAAATTGGTGCTGGAAGAATTGGATCAGGCTGGTTTGAAACTAAACATAGAAAAATGCCAATTTTTCCAAAAGGAAGTAGTGTATTTGGGGTTTAAACTGGACACGCGCGGAATTACTTTAGCGGAAGACCGAGTAAATTTAATAAATGATTATCCGAGACCGAAAAATTTGAAAACTTTGAGAGGTTTTCTCGGAATGGTGAATTACTTTAAAAAACTAATCCCAGATATAAGCGAGAAACAAATACCGCTAATTAAATTACTAAAAAAAGGAATTAGATGGAATTGGAAGGAAGAACAAGAAAAATCTTTGTCAAGATTAAAAGAAGAGTTCTCAAAAGAAATCAAGATGTATCATCCTATTTACCACCAACCATTTATTCTGAGAACCGATGCTTCAATTCAAAAAATTGCTGGGGTTTTATCACAAATACAGAATGAACAGGAAGTCCCGATATGTTTTATTTCTCGAGTAACGAAAACACATGAAAGAAAATATAGCGTTACTGAACTCGAATTCGCGAGTGTACTATTTTGTGTTGAGAAGCTACGATTCTACCTATTGGGAGCGAAATTTACAATCGAGACGGATCATGCCGCTTTAGTCCACATTATGAAGAATCGATTAGTAAATAACAGAATACATCGAGGAATTTTGTTACTACAAGAGTACGATTTTGAATTCAAGTACATCAGAGGAAAGGACAATATCATAGCCGATGCTTTAACCCGGGATGAAGAAACAGGAAAAAAGTATACGATTGAATTGCATGTAGGTTTAAACCGATTGGCACAAGAAGACGGTATTTTCTCGCTTAATGAAATAAGAAGGAATCAAGAAGGTTTGGAGGAAAAGGATAAAAGAAGAGCAGAAAGAGAAGACGATATTTTCTTTAAAAGAATTGAAGGAAAAGAATTATATTTGGTGACACCAACACTGGCCGAGAAACTGATGGAAAACCTAACATGTAAATAACGGACATATTGGAGCCCGGAAAGTATGGTTGGTTTTCCGTGAAAATTATATTTGTCGACAAGATTATTGTATAGCTAAAAAGATTACCCAAAAGTGCAGTAAATGTCAAAGATATAAAATTAAGAATTACAAAATGAAAATGTCGCCAAAAACATCGTATCCCGAAACAAATTGGACATCGTAGCAATCGATATGTTGAGTGATTTAATCATAACAAATCAACGAAATAAACGCATCCTGGTAATGGTAGACGTATTTTCAAAATATGTGAAATTGTATAGTTGTCGCACGACAAAAGGAGTCGAAATATTGAGAAAAATCGACGATTTCATAGATTCCGTAGGAACGCCAAGGAGGATTGTATTGGACAACGCGACGTATTTTGAAAACGATCGTTTCAAAGGACAGCTGAGGGAAAGAGTAATAGAGACAAATTTTGTCAGCATTCGTCACCCTCAGAGCAATCCGTCGGAAAGATTTATCCAAGAGGTAACAAAATTTCTTCGTATTGCTACAGATGGACAACATAACCGATGGGACAGAAAAATAACAGAAATAGAAAAATATTTAAATACGATCCCGAGCAGGGTGACAAAAGAACCCCCGGAATATGTTATGAAAGGAATAATGCCAGAGAGGCCGTGAGAAGATACAAATATCCGAGAATATCAACAAGTTTTGGAATTGGTGCGGAGAAGACTGCAAAGAAGTAATGAGAAATACGTCCAAAGACAGGACCGTAACAGGAAAAGAAGGCCTGTCACTTTTCAGGTTGGCGAAAAGGTGCTGGTGAGAGCTCTGAGAGTATCCAACATCACCAAAAATGTTTGTGCTAAGCTAATGCCGGTGTTTCACCCCTCAACTGGGTTAATATTTAAGGTGAAAAAATATTCTTTTACAATTTCACTCTCCTCTACTTATAACTGAAATAAAAAAGTGTTCTGTTAAGTTTAGACTAAACTTTGATTAACATATAATTTTTCACCCCTATACCAATCTTATTTGGAAACGTTCTGTTCAATTTTTTCACATGCGAAAAATCATGTAATTTTTCCGCTGTATTACTAGCTACCATTCTACCACAATTTTACAATTATTTCCCGTTCTCCAACCCTTCCTACTCACATTTTAACCCCACTCCATTAGAAATACAGACAGTTGTAAGATAGCAAAGAAAGTCTCACTCTCTTGCCTGTTGTCTCTCGATGATAACAGACACTCTCTCTTGACTGCTGACTGTTGCTAGAGACAGTCGTCCTCTCTTTCGTCTGCTGAGTCCTACTAGGCAGACGTATTATCTCTCTATCAATCGCTACCTATCGCTTGGTACAGACTTACCACGCTTTTTCTCTACTCTAATTATCTCTCTCGCTTATAGTTACGCGAAAAAATACCGCAAGTACTATTTTAAATCGTTTACAGACGCAAATGTGCTATATCTCGTGTGATCTAAGTGTTAGTACCGCGAAACACGTCTTCAGAAACCGGTAACCGGACAGTTTCCCCGTATGAAGAACAACCGCGACTGAAAGCCTCTAAATACCGCGAGTGTGTGTATGTGCAGCAGAAGAATCGGTAAGACTTTATATAAACTTAATTTGCTATAATCTGTATAACCTTTTACCACATATCCTAATTTATTTGAACCAGCCCTATGTAATACAGTCCCCATTTACTGAAATTATATTCATAATTTCACATATGTACACCCTTTTTGTACATATTGTGGTCTATTCGAGTCGGATATAAATCATAATCTCTCTGTCACTCTCTATCTCTCTGTCTCACATCTTGATTCTACATAGTTTGGTACACTTTTGAGTCATATGTAAATCCTCATTCTCTCTGTTTTATCTCATGCTCGATTGAACATATTTTGATCTAATTCGGTTCAGATAAATCTTACCTCTGCTGTAAATCTCATTAGTTTTGGTCCTTCGAAATTATGTATTTCTATATATGTGTATATGTTCTTTGATATATATGTATATACGTATGTATTGATAAATCGATATATTGATAGATCGTTATTTAATAATTCTTATCTGTGTAAATTCCAATTTTATGATTCTATTGTTAAAGGACGTTAGGAAGTCAGGTAGAATGACCCATTGATAGATACCTGTGACGTAGTAAAAATCCCAGCCTTTGTCAACCAAATATTCTCATTATAATCCCAACTAATTGTATTGTTCTCTGACACGTTTTGCCAGAGGTACACGTCTAGGTAAATAATTTGGGATTTTGTTCTATTGTTCTGAATAATAAATTTTTACAAGAATTCTCCGCTGTTATTGTCATTAATCCCTTGCATATTAATTGCTTTATTAAATCAACAACAATTATCTCTGTTAGTGTTATTTTAAATTTAATTCACGATACCAAATGTAATTTTCACACAAAAAAACAAGAAACTGATAATCTCATTACACTCTTATATATACATATTTTTTCTCTTCTCTTTGTGCCCTTTCCAAGGGTCGCTAGGTTTTATTCTCTTTATCATTCATCTCTGTCTGGTACACTCTTATTACACTTTATCTAACTATAACATAGTCTGATTAGAAATGGCAGAAACTGCAAAATATTTACGCGCAAAGCGTGCAGCGAAAACAAACATTATAAGGATTGCGAACATTATGAGCTCTAATGAACGAGATCTCACTAAATTTAGAATCAGAGAAAATATTACTCAACTTAAGGCTGCTTTTCAATCGTATTCAGAAGCTATGGAAAATCTAGCTGACGATGATAGTGCTCTAGAAAACGAAGATGTTACATATGAAAAATATATGGATGCCTTATGTTACTTAGAAGAAAAATTGGAGAGTATAGAAGATTCACTCTCTTCTAACTCACTATCGGGACAAGGATCAAGTCATAGCACTAGCACTGCCGCCAACTCTCGACAAAGAACAATCAGGCTTCCAGAACTAAAAATAAATAAATTTAGCGGAAATTTACATGAGTTTCCGTCATTCTTTCAAACTTTTAATAGCATTATAGACGCTGATGACTCTCTCACCGACATTGAAAAATTTATATATCTCAAAAGCCTTTTGACACATGATGCATTAAAGGTTGTTGATAATATTCCCCTCTCTGGTGAAAATTATAGTTTGGTACGTGAGACTTTGGAAAAAAGATATACAGACCATAATCTTATAGTAAAGCAGTTGATAACTAATATTGTAGATACTAAAAGTCTTCAACAGAACGCCTCATATTCACAACTAAAAGACTTCACTCTCGCTATAACAAATTCTTATAGAGCTTTAAACAATCTCGACTTGTCATCCAAAGAACTTCTTAATTTGATTTTAATTCATATTACTTCCTCAAAGCTCGACCATGCCACTCTCAGATCCATTGAATTTTCACCTGAATCGAATAAAATCAAAAATTTTAACCAATTTCTAACGATGCTAGATGACCGAGCAAAACATCTAGAAAATCTCTATGCAAACTCTAAAGCGAAACATCAACCCTCAAAAGAGACAAGGTCCTCTTTTCACATAAGCACAGATAAAAACAAACCCCCATCTCAAATAATGAAAGCTAAAATATGCAGCTATTGTAAGTTGGATAACCATTCTATATATCTTTATCAAGATTTCAAATCTCTATCCGCTTCCTCTAGGCGTAATTTTGTTCAACAAAATTCTCTTTGTTCCAACTGCCTTGGAACCAGACATCGCACGATTGATTGTACCTCCAGGTATTCATGCTCTAATTGCAACAGAAGGCATCACTCTTTGCTTCACAGTGACTCGAGAAATCGCGAAGCCACGTCCACACATCATGAGCACTCAAATTCATATAGATCTTCTCAAACAGTCGATGCTCACGTTTCAACAAGGAATAGGATTGAACCTCATGCTTCAACGTCTAGTTCTTCTCACGATGTAGTCGTTCGATCGACATCTCCATCCACTCATGCTGTTTCAGCAGTCTCTACGTCGGCCCCTATGGTTTTATTAGGCACTGTACAGGCATATCTCATAGCCCCAAATGGAAAAAGAGAATATGTTAAGGTCTTATTGGACCCAGCATCACAACTTAGTTTTGTCTCTAAAAACTTGTTAAAGAAGATTGCGGCACCCACTTATAAAAATCATTTTAAGATTCATGGTATCGCCCAATCTATTTCAAATTCAACCCTTATGTCTGATCTGACTATCTTCTCTGCTGCTACGGACACTTGCATTAAAATCAAATGTTCAGTACTAGACAGTATCACTACTAAACTACCCCAAGTCCCAATTTCTATTAATAAGCTTAACTTGCCAACAGAAGTGGTCTTAGCCGCTCCAAACTTCTACTCTCCTTCTGAAGTAGATATATTGCTTGCCGCTGACATATGCGCAGACATATTGACAGGTAATATCATACAACTTGGCCCTGGCCTTCCAATTCTTCAAGGCAGCTCATTTGGACACATTGTAAGTGGAAGAATTCCCGATTCTTTTATTCGAGGAAGGTGCTCTAAGTCTCAGTACGTAAATAATTTAGTCACTTGTGTTGCTCAGTCGTTTGATATGAAATTAGCTGATAGCGTTGATTTACACCTCACTCAAATCGTCCAACGCTTCTGGGAAATCGAAGACATTCCCTTGGACCGTAAAGTATCTGTGTCACAACACCCTGCTGAGATACAGTTTATTAAATCTGTAACAATCTTAAACACAAACAGATATCAGGTTAACATAGGTCTTAAAACTAATAGGAATCAGCTTAATTTAGGCAACACTTTCTTATCAGCTAAGAAGCGTTTTCTCAATCTAGAAAAAAAACTTCATGCATCTCCACAGTTGCTACACAATTATTCAAAAATCATACAGGATTATGCAGTTGACGACAAGATTACACAAATTCCGTTAAAAATCCAAAACTCACAGCATCAATTTAATTATTTCTTGCCTCATTTCCCAGTTAAAAAAGCAGGTTCTTCAGGGATTCGAATTGTGTTTGACCCAAATAATAAAGTAGCAGGTGGACAATCTCTTAATGAGGTCTTAGACCCTGGGTACACATGCCAACCTGAATTATTTGATATTCTCCTAACCTTTAGGCAATATACCTTTGTATTAACTGCCGATATCTCCAATATGTATATGCAAATTATGATAAATCCTGAGGAAACCTTTCTGTTAAATTTCCTTTGGAGAGATCATCCTGATGAACCCATTCGCGCTTATCAACTCAAACGTCTTCCATTTGGACTCTCTTCATCCCCCTTTCTCGCTACACGTGTGTTAAAACATATTGCTGATTCTAATCAAACCACGCACCCAGTAGCCTCTCACACTCTAAGGAATTCGACATATATTGACGACATCTTGTCAGGCGCCAATAACTTAGAAGGCTTACATACACTTTATTCTCAACTAGGCTCGCTTCTAAACACTCATGGTTTCCAACTCCATAAAATACATTCAAATTCTCGTGATTTTTCAAGAGAATGTAACATGGCCTCCACTTCAGAAATCAATCTTAACTTAGTTAACGGTTCCACTAAGGTTCTAGGTATTAACTGGTCACCTGATCTAGATGATTTCTCTTTTAAGCCGCCAGTTTATGAAGGGGCCCCTCCCCTAACAAAAAGAAAAGTATTGTCATATGTGTCACGAATGTATGACCCCTTAGGATTACTCTCACCCATTATAGTACACTCTAAACGGTTCTTACAACGTCTCTGGTCATTACCCTTAGACTGGGACAGTGAGATACTGGATGACCTATTGATCTTAGATTGGAAATCATTATTGGATACATTCCAATCAATATCTAAAATTACATTTCCCAGATGCCTGACACTTCCACTGCCTAAATCGGATATGCAATTACATTGTTTTACCGATGCCTCTCAGGACATTTATGCTGCTTGTGTCTATCTTAGAGTCGTGTATAGTGACAACACAGTCACGTCTCGCCTCATAGCATCGAAAACTAGAATAGCTCCACTAAAAAATAAACTAACTATTCCTCGGTTAGAATTGTCTGGTATCTTATTAGGTGTCACTCTTACTAGAAAGGTACTTGAGGTTCTTTCAAAAAACGTCACAATATCTGAAGTTCACATATTCTCAGACAGCCTCATCGCTTTAACATGGATTTTAACAACTAAATTTACATGGAATCCATTTGTACTTCATCGTGTCAGTCAAATCAAAGAATTAAGTAAATCCTTTTTATTTCATCATGTAAGTTCCTCTTTAAACGTAGCAGATTTGCCCTCTAGAGCCTCAGATATCACTCAGTCAAATTTAAAAAAATTTTGGACCGAAGGTCCCCCCTTTTTAGTTTCCAGTGTAATAGACTACTCTCAATTCAGGATAAAAGAATGGACGGGAGATTTACTGGAACTCAGACACACTCAGGTTACTTTAAGCACAACCTCTGACATATCTCAAGTGAATAATACGCTTGAAACCCTTTTTAATAAATGTTCGTCATTTTCAAAAATTCAGAGAACTCTGGCATATGTTTTTCGTTTTCTCTCAAATCTAAGAAAAAGACATACTAATTCACCTTTAGAATTAGGACCACTGCAGGTTTGTGAAATAAGCTCCTCCACCACTGTGATTGTTAAGTACATACAATCACAGGCCTTTCCTAAAGAATTTCATGAGTTAAAACATCGGAAAATAATCTCTGATAAAACTATCAGGGCACTAAACCCCTTCCTCTCTGAGAAAACTGGACTTCTTCATGTAGGTGGTAGATTAGAATTTGCCCCTATCTCTTTCGAACAGAAACATCCCTTGCTACTACCATCTAATCATTCAGTTGTCAAATTAATGATAAAACAAATGCATGTTAAATTGGGACATGCAGGTGCCTTGACCACGTTGTCAAATTTTCGTTCGAAATATTGGCCTATCTCTGGACTAAGACAAACAAAGAAGATAATACACGACTGTGTGAAATGTTTCCGTTTCATGACACCCAAGTCAACACAACTTATGGCAGATCTCCATCCCGATCGTGTTCTCTCGACAAGACCTTTCCAAAAGGTCTCAGTAGATTACGGAGGTTTTTTCATGATCCGATCCTCTCATCTTAGAAAGGCTCCATTATACAAAGCATACATAGCCTTCTTCATATGTATGACCACCAAATGTGTTCATATCGAACTTGTCACCGGCTTAACAGCTGATGCTCCCGAGATTATATGGTCAGACAATGCTACTAATTTCTATGGTGCCCGCAATCAGCTTCTTGAGTTAAACGAACTCTTTAAAAGTAAGAACTTCTCGCAGAGGATTACTAATTTCTGCTCTGAAAACTCTATTCGTTTTAAATTTGGAGTGCCTCGTAACCCTTCTCAATTTGGGCTGCATGAGGTAGGGATTAAAGGTGCCAAATACCATCTTTATCGTCTTGTAGGAAATCTTCGTTTTACCTTTGAAGTTTTTTATACAATAATTTGTCAAATCGAAGCCATTTTAAACTCAAGACCTATCACTCAGCTCTCAAATGATCCAAACGATCTCTCAGTCTTAACGCCCGGACACTTCCTTGTAGGAAAAAGTCTCACAAGTCCACCAGAACCAGATCTCTCAGAAATACCACAGAACCGTCTTTCCCTCTTTCAGCATATCTCGAAAATTCATCAAACCTTTTGGAAAAGGTGGTCGGTGGAATATTTGCATATGACCCAAAGTAGGAGTAAGTGGAACATCGCTACTGATCCTTTAAAGATAGGTGATGTTGTACTAATTAAAGATGAAGAGACTCCCCCACTCCTCTGGCCTCTGGCAAAGATTATCGAAGTGCTCCCAGGCAAAGACTCTCTTGTTCGAACTGTTAGGGTATCCACACCTAATGGCGAATATCTTAGGTCAATAAAGAAAGTAGCTAGGTTACCCTTTAACCAATAGTGGTACTTTCTGCCAATTATGTATATAGTTTCTCTAGACTTTAGTTTCTCTAGATTTTAAATAGTTTTTAGTTATCTTAGTTCATTACAGTTCTAACAGTACCCCTAATTTATACTGGTTTACCCTCGTTCTCGAAGTAACTATTTGATACCCTATCCCAGTGGCGTAACTCTTCTCGCCCGCCCCCAGTATGTTCAATTTTTTCACATGCGAAAAATCATGTAATTTTTCCGCTGTATTACTAGCTACCATTCTACCACAATTTTACAATTATTTCCCGTTCTCCAACCCTTCCTACTCACATTTTAACCCCACTCCATTAGAAATACAGACAGTTGTAAGATAGCAAAGAAAGTCTCACTCTCTTGCCTGTTGTCTCTCGATGATAACAGACACTCTCTCTTGACTGCTGACTGTTGCTAGAGACAGTCGTCCTCTCTTTCGTCTGCTGAGTCCTACTAGGCAGACGTATTATCTCTCTATCAATCGCTACCTATCGCTTGGTACAGACTTACCACGCTTTTTCTCTACTCTAATTATCTCTCTCGCTTATAGTTACGCGAAAAAATACCGCAAGTACTATTTTAAATCGTTTACAGACGCAAATGTGCTATATCTCGTGTGATCTAAGTGTTAGTACCGCGAAACACGTCTTCAGAAACCGGTAACCGGACAGTTTCCCCGTATGAAGAACAACCGCGACTGAAAGCCTCTAAATACCGCGAGTGTGTGTATGTGCAGCAGAAGAATCGGTAAGACTTTATATAAACTTAATTTGCTATAATCTGTATAACCTTTTACCACATATCCTAATTTATTTGAACCAGCCCTATGTAATACAGTCCCCATTTACTGAAATTATATTCATAATTTCACATATGTACACCCTTTTTGTACACGTTCTGCTAGCTAAATATTCGAGCCAGCAGAATTTAAAAAATATATATTTTTGAAGTACCACAGTGTTTTAATAGGTTTTTACAAATTTATTACCACGCTATTAATTATTCATTTCTTAACTACTCCTTGTGGGAAGTCAATATTAAGCTATTAAGCGGAAGCTCGAATATTAAGCTAACTAATTCAAATAAAAATTTTGAAATACCATATGATTCTGCTCGATTTTTACTAATTTTGTGAGAAATTTTTGGTCAAGGTTTCTCATCCAAGCACTGAAAATGGCAAATGGCCGAAACGTTTAAGTAATAATTGAGTGTTTTGTTTATAACAGACCGACAAACCCTGGAATTATATATATATATATATATATATATATATATATATATATATATATATATATATATATATATATATATATTTCTAAAGTATTCAACTAGTGAATTCAGAGGTTTAATCGGTCATTCAGGTTAGCAAATAAAAAAAGAAGTCAACTACTTCATAAGTTTATCGAAGACGTTTCGCTTTATATTTCTAAAGCTTCATCAGTTCTAACTCAATATGTAGTATATTATCGATGTTATCATATATCTACTGTACACTTTACTCAATATTTAAAACTAACTTAATCAAAAAAGAAAAAACAAAAAACAACACACAAACTTTGCCGAAAATAATGTTCATATTCGTAGATATGAATATTTAAAAAATTTTAAACGAACATTTGGCTTCATTTAGATGGTTCTCCGCTGAAGACCAACAAAGTTCTCATCTCTCAGAACTTTGTTTGTCTTCAGCGGAGAACCATCTAAATGAAGCCAAATGTTCGTTTAAAATTTTTTAAATATTCATATCTACGAATATGAACATTATTTTCGGCAAAGTTTGTGTGTTGTTTTTTGTTTTTTGTTTTTTCTTTTTTGATTAAGTTAGTTTTAAATATTGAGTAAAGTGTACAGTAGATATATGATAATATCGATAATATACTACATATTGAGTTAGAACTGATGAAGCTTTAGAAATATAAAGCGAAACGTCTTCGATAAACTTATGAAGTAGTTGACTTCTTTTTTTATTTGCCAACCTGAATGACCGATTAAACCTCTGAATTCACTAGTTGAATACTTTAGAAATATATATATATATATATATATATATATATATATATATATATATATATATATATATATATATACTAATTTGATTTTTCTTATCGTAAATTTTAGTGAATAAGAGTTATAAACGAACGACTTACTCTAATATTATATTATATAAATTATTACATTTTTAAGTTCTATTACTATCGCAGTGTGCTCTTCTTTACACGAATTATTTTTTCAATGATCAATTTCTTATTCCTCAAAATATTATTTTTGGTAACATTTTTGTAGTGAAATAATAATTTATTTTTTAAGTAAAACAGATAAATATGCAGTTTTAAATAATGGAAAGTTTTTTCATATATTGGCGATATTAGTTTCTCAGCTCTATTATTAGTTTCTTATGCCGGTATCCCTCTTCTTAGATAGGTATTTAGAATTAATGAATATTTACACTAAGTTACTTTAAAAATTGCTGTTTCATCAGATATATTCTATTGGCTAAAATTATCTAATTTCCTATCTAAACTATCACTTTACATCCATGTAATTTATTGGCGGTAATGAATGACCTGCAACAAAAGTGAAAGTTATGTAACCAATTTTAGAAAGTGCTATTAGTGGTTTATAATCGATCAAAGAGTTAGTCGAGATAAACGCGAAAAAGTGAAAATGTAGTGGACACAGTGTCTGCTAGATTTTGTCTCTGAACTCTGAACTGTTAAACAAAGAATAAAGGATTTTTGTTTTACAAGAAAGTTTACGACCTATTAATATAGCCTATAACCACGTACAATGTTGATTAATGAATCTTAAATACTCGACCAGATAATAAATGATACGCATATTAAATTGGAAAATGAATTCGCATTGTTTAGATATTATATTAACTTCTCATTTCGTTCTATCCTTCCTCTGTTCGTGATTTAGAAAAAAATGTTACAGTAGGCCACCGGGAAGAAGACGCATTTCCTGGCTTCAAAATTTGCGAAAGTGGTATAACACGACTACCACTGAACTGTTCCGCGCTGCAATAAGCAAAGTGAAGATAGCCGTGATGATCGCCAACGTCCGGAACGGATAGGCACTTTAAGAAGAAGAAGGCCACCGTGTCATGTTTCTCAAACGATCATACCAGCATTTATTGTAGTAATTGGATTAAGTTAAATCAAATCGGAGGGCTTAAAATTCCTATCTATTACATATATTCTAAACATATATAATTTTTTGTTTGGCAAATGACATCAGGAATAAAAATAAATTTTATATAACTTATAAAAGTAAAGTAAATAAATATATGTAGTGTAATATTTTTTAAATCGCTACAGTATATCATATTCAATTTTCTGCTCAGACAGTTTGTAGTCTCATTTTCAATGTAAATTTTTAACATTTTTGTCCTTGACATTTTCGATTACTATCAATCCCAAATATGTTTTCTCTTTTGAATATTTCCATTATATTTTTATATAGGTTTAAATAGTTATTTTATAATTTACTATTATATGTATATTCAATTTATTCCATTTATTTTGAAATTCATCTTCTCATTAATAAATTCATCTATAAATATTAAAAATTTAATATTAGGATAAACGAATCTGAATTGTTAATATTAATACGTTGAAATTATGT
Organism: Diabrotica undecimpunctata; assembly: GCF_040954645.1. Lineage (NCBI taxonomy): Eukaryota > Metazoa > Arthropoda > Insecta > Coleoptera > Chrysomelidae > Diabrotica > Diabrotica undecimpunctata. The sequence goes on from NC_092808.1 coordinate 67,999,868, forward strand.
TCTAATGTGGACACTCATTTTACTTTCTTTTTCTTATAGTCCTGAAGTAAACGATTCGTAAAAAGAGAAAAATCCCAGCTGTCATTGTATTAACTGACGAACTCCGTAGCAAATTCCTCAGTGTAAAAAATAAAATTTAATCCTTAGTAAGTTAATAACATATTTAGGATATATCATTTATAGTTTAAAACAATATATTTACAAAACATTGTACGTGGGTTGAAATAATTTTATTCTTCCTTTTTGTTTGCTGCCGCGACAGACAATAAAAAATAATTTATAGAATACTATATATTACTATTATACTATGCATTTTACGCGGTACTAATTTTATTCCAGTTTATATTAATGTTATATCAATACTGGATTAATACAATATATAGTAATGCTACAGCCCTTAGACAGATCTTAAGTTACACGTGCCATAGTGTTCTCTTCTGCACTTGGTTTTTCCGGTTGTTGACAACGATTTTCTCGGCATTTTAGCTTTGTTCTATCCCCTTTTCTAGTACCTACTAGTTATGCAGTTGTGATTCACTTTGTCTTATTTGATTCAAGTGTTCAGGCTAAATGTCCTGTCCGTTGTGGACGGATTTGTTTGAATGCAGTAATAATATATTTTCCACCTAAAATTTTGTTTGTTTATATTCTGTAGGTACAATTTATATCTCCGTCCGTTTCCGTTTTCGAAGATAGATAGAGAGTAATTATCGGATTTGATCCAAGACTATACGTCTGATTTATAAGTGGGAACAGGAACTATCAGCACTATACAGGTTAGGTTAGGTTCAGTGTGAGTGGGCGCTTAACCACTCTTCCACTCGACCTAAGAGGTCTATTATGGCTCATCACTAGGTAAAAGTTGTCCCTTCAGTCCAGCATTTTTAAAAAAAGTCTCTTATGGCCTTAGGTGATACTTATACGAAGTCGTATAGCTAGGTCGATAATGCTCATATGTGTTGAATTTTACAAATAAAAGCAGATATCGAGCACAATTTTTTTATTAAATCTTGCCCAAGTACTTTCGCTCTCTGAGCATCTGAAATAAGTCAAGAAACGTTTTTTCAAGTGAGAGAAAAGTAGCAAACTTCGAAAAACTCGAAGTTGATGGTTGATACAAAATTTATATAACGTTTTAGACTTACTTCCAAAAATTGTTGGCTGTCCAGCACATCAATGAATGTTATAAACATTTAAATACATCTACACAAAAACTAAAGCTAGAAAAAGGACAAAGCAGTATTCAAGAGAAACGTTAATGTGGTATATGACATATGACAGTCACAATTAGAATGATCTGCACATTTCAAAAATTCTGTGGTAAACTGAACATTGACCAAAAGTCTAACTGACCACTAATATAGGATAAGCTGACATATGAAATTATATTAATTACTATATATGTAGATTGTATAATTCAGATGTATAAAAACCCACACTCAAACATGTCAGTGATAACTTAGACGTTAGTTTGGGAGCAAATGGAGTGTGAATGTAAGAACTAGACTAAGCAATCTGCTAAAGTCTGGTTAGTTAACTACACTAAAAAGGTCTATCAAGCACTACCAATTTTATAGAATAGAAGAAATTAAAATAGGAAATTGAAAAACTTAAAAATAAAAATAAAGATGAAAACAAAGTGTGCAAACTGAAGTAGTATATCACTGGTTCAGTTAAACTTATAGTCAATGGGAAAATTATAAAATTGAAAATGTCAAAGCAAATACTCAAGACCAACTGACCTACAGTGGGAGATTTTATACAACTATTATTACAATTAAAATATACAACTTTGGAAATGATACATCTAAATTACAAAAAGATATGAAGAGTGTAATTAACGCTAACTGTAGATCAATTGAGATGTTCAGTCGATGATTGAAATGTTAATATTGATTAAAATATGAAATTAATAAAACTCTTAATGGATATACTCAGTATAGGAAATCTAAACACTCGAGCTGGGTTCTTTACTAGGTGAAGCTGCAATAATTTTTTTAAAAGTTGGTTTAAATTTTATACAATTTAAATTAATTTTAGTATTAAGACAGTGACAGTTGTCATTTGTTTCCCTTGTAATTTCCAAATCTTCTAATAAGTCCAACTCCAAGTAGTTTTTCTTTCTACTAATCTCATATAAAATAGACGAACCTATTGATATTGAAATTATGTTTACTGGACAGTAACTGGTGACCAAAACTTGAAGAGTTTGGTCTGTTCAAATGTTCTGTGATTCTAGTAGACAACTTTCGAACATGGGCATCGCAATCATCACATCTAAGTTTATATTATACCACTCTTATCCAGAGTGTTCATCCTCCCTTTGATGTTAATTAAAAAGGAACCTAAAGTGTTGTGGTACTTAAAAGATATTTTGATATCCTCAATTGAAGAAGTAAAAAGTTTTGATATTTAACAATAATACACTGAAAACTTTTGTTTTCAATACTTCCAAAAAATGTATTATAATTTATTAGACATCAGTGCAGCTGTTTCGACAGAGTGCCTTTCTCAAGTGATTTTTTTATATTCGTTTACAAAAATACATCAATTGAGAAGGACACTATGCCAAAACAGCTGTAGTGATATATAATAAATTATAATAAATTTTGTGGAAGTGTTGAAAACAAAAGTTTTTGGTATTTTATTGTTGATAAAATGAATTTCTATCAAGTAACGGTCGAATCCATCACTTAGTTCTGATATTTTTTTTGGAAATGTTACTGATATAAGTAAAGGAGAAAAGCCTAATGTTATTTGTGGCATTGGGATGAAGCAAGCATTGTGATAACCAAGCAAGATTTTCTGCAAGTTGAAGTTTTGCTCTATTGAGAAGCTTATGAATAATATTAGGATCGTAACCATTATTTAAAGCAATTTGCTTAAGAGTACCAAGTTCTAAATTGAAACTCTCATTAGAAAGTGGAAATTAGAGAAGCCTGTAAATGTAACTATTGAAAGCAGCGATTTTATGTTGGGTTGGATGATTAGATGGTTTATGTATAACACGATCTGTTTGAGTAGGTATTCTGTAAATATTGTAATCTTGAGAATCTTTATTACGAGATATAGTAATATCCAAGAAGTTTAACTTGTTAGATTCTGGTTCCAGTGTAAAAGAAATGTTAGGATGGAGTTTATTAAGATCATCCAGACTCTATATGGCAACATCTTGTGTTCCCTGTATAAGAGCTATGCAATCATTATCATATCTAGACCAAAAAACTATTTTGTTGTTGTTGTTAGCAAATTTCTGTTCTCAGCTGTCTAAAAAAATATCAGCTAAAAACGGTGAAGAACCCATCGCTACACCCGTGGGTTGTTTATATATTTTTTGTTAAATTGAAGGAAACCCGTATCAAGACAAAATTTAAGCATAGTTGAGATGGCATCTTCATCTTTTACTGATATGTCAACTTACTTTGTACTTAATATATTCGAGTATTCAACGATATATTATATCATATCTATTGGGCCTTATCCTATCCAACCCTGGGCAGTTGCACAGAACGTGTTCTTCTATCTCGTCATTAGCCTTTCAGAATCTGCAATTCGTACTTTCTGTCAGTCAGATTTTGTTCATGTGTCCCTTGAGGACACAGTGTCCTGTTAGGAGACCTACTGATTCTCAGATGTATAAAAACCTTCTTATGTTGAGAGAGACCCATCTGCTCGTAAGACTAGTTACGTTTCATCCATTCTACTCAGTCTGATATTGTTCTTTGGCTGTTCTTTTTGCTATGCCGACGAAGGTTCTTGGCCTATGAATGTTTCCTTTGCCCCTCCCCTAGCAACTAGGTCTGCTTTTTCGTTCCCTTCAATAGCCGCATGTCCAGGTACCCAGAGAAAACTTGTTTTCTTACTTTTTCAGATCCGAATCAGATTATCAAGCCAGTTCCAAACTAACTTCCAGTGACTTGAATGCCGCCTGACTACCAGATATAATTTTTATAGATTTGTCCCTGCAGTTCCTTGTGTTACTTTCTGTCGGCACATCTCTATAGCAGAAATTTGCGCTCGGAAGATAGTAGAATAATTATTACCTAGGCTTTCACTAAGGCTTAGCCTTGGTTTCCCTCCATATACCACATCTTCAACTCCTTCATTGGTTTTAGAATCGTCGATATACCAGTATTGATCTGCCATTATAGATTCTTTTCATTCGACTCAGATTCGTCCCTTCCTGGAAAGAGGACGTCAAACGGCTTTTCTTAGTTATATTTAGGCATCGCGTACAGTCTTACTCTTGTTTTTTTAAGATAAACATTTATTCTAAGTATTTTTATAGGCCATAGTAGTAGTTGTTCGCTATTATATTACATGTTGTTATTTCTTTTGATATGTTGGTGTTAGAGCCAACCGGGGCATTAATAGTACGATCTGCATCAATATTCCCAACTTTTATTTCATAATATCTTAGTTGGTGTTTGTCTTTTGTTTTGCTTCGCCCAATGTTTATTTATTGTGATAAAAATTTTAAAAAATTGATGACTGCAATTAGTAAAAGAATAAATATTATACTAAGTGACTGAAGGATGTTTATTGTCTTACAACTACCTACACAACTTCTATATGAAACGTATTTTCCTCCTAAATGTGACAAGATCTCGTTTAACTGCCTACATAACGTTTATTTAAAAGTGCTACTAACGTTGAATATTCATTTGTTTTTCCAAAACGATAAATAGTGACAGAAAAAGAAACGACACTACTCACTGCTAAAAAACATATGCAAACATTCATAGCAATTTTTTGTTCATCTTGAACTCTTGGATCTCTTAAACTCATATTGTTTGTTCTCATTACATTAACACGTAGATGTGCGTGTTGAATAAACAGGCATACATTGCGAGAACAAGGACAATTTTAGCACTAAAAGCTTTGGTTAGATTATCGCAGGGAAAGTTAAGAGGGCGTAAGTTACAATTCAGAACTGTGATAAGTATACTATGAAAACTAATCAAAATTACGGGAGTGTTGTACCTCGGACCGGTTTGCACCACGGGTCAGTTGACTTTCTTTCTTACCCACTGCAGATTTCATTTCGATTTGGTTGAATTAGTGGTTTAATAATATAAGCAGTAGATGGCACCTAATTACACTTATTAAAAAATTGTAGCGTGGTGACTTGCAGAGCGTTTTGTGTTTTGCTTGATCGTAAGTAAATTATTTACCTATTTGTTATCTGTTAAAATCCGCTTCAAATGTATTTTTTGTCTAAACGCACAACCTATAATTAGAAAACAAAAAACAGCTGAAATTGTTACGTTGTGTTAGGTCTTTATTTAACTGTTATGTCTTTAATTAATTCTAATTTATTGTTCTTATTTTAATTTATTAAAACACACGATAATGTATATCAATTTATTAAACTACTGTACAACAATTTATTTGACGAACGTTACAATTAAATCACTTGCGCGAGTCTTCCAAATTAACTGTTTTCAAAATGAAAGTTCCGTCATATTTATACGAAAACAGCTGTTTCTCGAACCCCATGGATGTTGACCTCAATTGACCTGGTTTTGCCTCGAATGCACAGGCCTATTTCCGGAACGTTCGAATGGAACCAGTTTTTTTTATTACTTGGAGTTTCTGCCAGCTGGTCGAAGGATCGTAGAATCTAGAACATATTAGTGAATAAACAAGTTTACAGGTTTTTAATATGACTCATATTTTTACGTAACATTGCCCCCTCTTAAAAGATGGTTCCTCCTGGAACCTTGTCTTGACTGGAACTGGAACTGTATGCTGGTAATGGCAACTGGACCTTCTTTTACAACTTCCAGTTGTATAAAAATGACAAGGGACGGTTTTCTCCCCGCACCAGTAACTATGCGGATTGCAACAGACTAACACCTAGACTTCGGTGTCTTTAAAGATCTCCTCCACCATATTTCGGATAACCCTCCAATCTAATTGGCGGCACTCCAACTTCGGCATGGCTAACTTTTGCACGTCGGACTCTAGTACGTGCTCTCTCAATTGAAGTAAGGCTTCCCATACATCTCGGTAGGTAGGTTGGTCACGGGCAGTGTCTTTTGTTACCAGGTAGAAAAGGTAACGTGATGCATCTTGAAGTTTCAAGGTTTTACCGGGAGCTGGCACTTGGCATTGAAGTTCTGCAACTCCACCAAACTTCCTTCGAAAGACGGACGCCAACCCTGGTGCGTCTTTGATACTGGCCGGGATGGTAAGGGCCAGTGAGTAGTCATCAGGGAGCGCGAGTAGATCTTGCTTTTCTTCAGTGGTAACAGCATGTCTTGCTTTACCAGTACCTCCATAGGCACCCATGAATTCCTCAAACGTGAGGTCAGACACATCTTGGACTTGGTTTACTTCCACTTCTTCATCTACGTCGTGGTCACCTTCGAAAGACGCCAGCCGGTTATGGTGTACTATCATCGGCTTTCCCCTCGGAATCTTGCTTATTCGGTAGATGACATCGTTGATATTCTCCATAATGAGGTATGAACCTTCCCAAAACTGCTGCAATTTGGGAGAACAACCTTTTCGCTTCTTGGGATTATAAAGCCAGACTTTGTCGTTCTTCTTAAAGCAACCCTTTTCGGCTTGTGTATCGTACCGTTTCTTCATTCGGTCGCTAGCGATCTGAAGGTGGGAACGGACCAACTCATGTACATCGTCCATTCTTCTTCGTAATTCGATCACATAATCTTCACCTGCTACATCTTCTCCAGGTCGACACCCAAACTCTAGATCACAAGGTAGTCGCATTTCGCGTCCAAATAGGACTGTGGCTGGTGTCTGGCCTGTTGACTCGTTAACAGCAGATCTGTAGGCCATTGTGAAGAACGGAAGATATTGGTCCCAGTCTCGCTGATGATCGGACACCATCTTTGTCAAATACTTGCCAACTGTCCTATTCATCCGTTCTACCATACCATCAGATTGCGGATGATATGCTGTAGTTCTTGTTTTCTTCATGCCTAGTCTATCACATATTCCTTGGAATAGATCGCTTTCGAAGTTCCTGCCTTGGTCACTATGGATCTCCAAAGGCACTTCAAATCGGCTGATATATTCTTGGATCAACTTATCTGCAACGGTGGCGGCCTTCTGGTCTGGAAGTGCGTAAATCTCGACCCACTTAGTAAAGTAATCCATTACTACCAACATGTACTTGCCTCCATTTTCACTTTCTGGAAATGGCCCAGCGATGTCTAAAGCTATTTTTTCAAACGGGCTTCCAACATTATATTGTCTCATAGGAGCTCTCCTTCTTCGGTAAGGCCCGTTACTCGTAGCACAAATAGTACATTTCTTACACCAGTCTTTTACGTCGTTGGAATTGTTCATCCAATAAAACCGTTCCCGAATTCGCTGAAGGGTTTTCTTTACACCAAAATGCCCTCCTAATGGACTGTCGTGTAACTGACGAAGTACTTCGGCTATTCTGCTCTTTGGGATTACCAACTGTCTTCTCTTCTCTGAACCGTTATCATTTTCCAGGACTCGTTTGAGCAAGCCATCTTCGATGATAAATGAGTCCCACTGGGCCCAATACGTCTTAACTACTGAGCATAGGTTTGATATTTCTTGCCAAGGTGGTCGACGGTTTTCCTCTTTCCATTTTAGAATTTTCTGTACAACTGGATCTCTCTCTTGTTCTTCCCTTATCTTGGTAGGCGTCCAGTCGTCGTTGACCATCGTCGTTCTTAGCACTGCTGCTTCCTTGGATTCCGTTTTGTTGCAGTGGGAACACTCTGCTGGGCATGGCCTTCTGGAAAGAGAATCAGCGTTTCGGTGGCTAACTCCGGCCCGGTGCTTAATCTTGAAATCGTATTCTTGGAGTCGTTCGATCCACCTGGCTATCTGACCCTCTGGATTCTTAAACTGCATTAACTATAACAGTATGGACGAACTTTTCTGCTCCAATTCCTAATTGTATCTGGATTTCTCCATGAATTCTCCATTTTCACCCGTAGCGGTCCGAAGTCGCAACCTCGTTGGTAACAGTCTCTTACGGCTGTTTATAACTGTCGGGCGTATAATGGTTCTGGTCGCTCCGGTATCCACCAACAACGTATGCTGTTTACCATTTATTTCTCCATCTACATATAGACTATCTTCACGACATTTCAAAGAAGCTAATAGTAGGAGAGGGTCTTTGGAAAAGTTCTGGGTCGAAGCTGCCCCCCTAAGGCCGACCCGTTCTAGTTTTCCTGATGGTGAGTTTCTTGATTTGCGTCGTACCTAGGGTGCTTACAGGAGCTTCGTACGTGTCCTATTTCGCCACAATTCCAGCATCTGATGGTCTTCGTTTTCTTGTATGTCATGCTTTTCATCTTATTAACGAGCTGGTCAAGTTTATCTTCATCTCCTTCCTCTTATACAGTCCTAACTTTACTGTACCCGTCAGAGGCCTGCGTAGCTGACTCGTATTCGAGGGCGACGGATAAGACATCAACCAGCGTCTTGTGACGAGCTAATCGCAGTGTTCTCTGCATTTCATGATCACGAAGACCATCAATAAACGTTTGAACTGCCAATTTTTCCATCATATCTTCGGGAGCTGTTGGATAAGCATATCGTACTAATCTGGCAATATCTACCTCATATTCTTGAAGAGCCTCATCTTTCCTCTGTCTACGATTTTTAAGCTGCGACTGATATACATGCTCCAAATGTTCGTGGCCATATCGCATATTTAACCTCTTCTTCAGTTGTTCGAAATCATCGGTGTCCTCTACGGCTATGGTCTGAAGCACATCTAAGGCATCTCCTCGAAGAGAAATAGTCAGGTTTACAGCCTTTTTTTTTTTCAGACCATCCATTCGCTCTTGCGGCTGATTCGAACTGTTTCATGTAGTTGTTCCATGATGATTTTCCGTCGAAAGTTGGGACTTTAACATGAATAGAACCCTCCACTTCCTTCAAATTTCGGCCGTGTCTCCAACTTACATTTCGTCTCGTCTTCTTTTGTCTCTGCTGTAATTGGATTGTTTTCTCTCTCTGCTGTCCCTGTTTCCTCCAGCTTCTTTTCCATCTCTTTCCATATCTTTTCTTCGAAGGCCAACATATCGGCAGCAACTTGGTTTTTTAACGAAGACACTCTATCGTCAAGACCAGACATCTCAGAAGTGACTTTAGAGATGTTAGCAGAAACTTTACTTTCCAGAGAAGACATCTCGTTAGAAACTTTGTTTTCTAATGAAGCGATGTCGCCGGAAACTTTCGAAATATCGCCAGAAACTTTGTTCTCTAGTTTCGAAATCGACGAGATAACAGTAGCATGTTTATCTTCAAATATATACGTTTCTGGATTAAACCCATCTTCCTCCAAAGCGTTCTTTAGTCGTTTGACTAACTCAGCCTTTTTTCCGGTAGAAGCTAATTCTCTATCCTGGAGATGTCTTCTTAAATTCGTCACTGTGAGCTCATAAATCGTCGTCATTTTCACAATTTAAAAATATTCACTTGTTATATTATTATGTGTAATTTATTTTCGATTTCACTTCTGCACGCCACTGTTATGTCTTTATTTAACTGTTATGTCATTAATTAATTCTAATGTAATGTTCTTATTTTAATTTATTAAAACACACGATAATTTATATCAATTTATTAAACTACTATACAACAATTTATTTGACGAACGTTACAATTAAATCGCGGGCGCGAGTGTTCCAAATTAACTGTTTTCAAAATGAAAGTTCCGTCATATGTATACGAAAACAGCTGTTTCTCGAACCCCATGGATGTTGACCTCAATTGACCTGGTTTTGCCTCGAATGCACAGGCCTATTTCTTGAACGTTCGAATGGAACCAGTTTTTTTATTACTTGGAGTTTCTGACAGCTGGTCGAGGGGTCGTAGAATCTAGAACATATTAGTGAATAAACAAGTTTACAGGTTTTTAATATGACTCATATTTTTACATAACAGTTGTGTAACTTGGGTCACCGGTAGGTCGTGTACCTTGGACCGGACCAAGGTACAATCTTATTGCGAATTAACATTATTTTGACTTTTATTTGAATTAATCGAGACTACCAAGTCTAATCGATTAACCAAGAAGACTTTTTATTATTGTTTCAGATAGTCATATTAAAATGCTGCGAAGTAAAGTGGGTATCAAAAGATCACATTTAAATTCCCAGTATTTAACTGCAGCGGCAAATAAATGCATGAGTGGAGAATTATCAATTAGGAAAGCAGCAACGTGCTATAACATATCAAAAACCACGCTGATCAGGCACATAAAATCCTTCAGGCAGTCGGGGGCTTCAGATTTTTCTGATGGCAGATGTTGCTGCCAATAATGTAAAACAAGTTTTTAATAAAGAAGAGGAAGCTGAGTTAAAAATATATCTTCTCACTGCTGCACGCCTCCACTATGGTTTGACGAAAATGGAAGTTTATACTTTAGCATACTAGTATGCAATTGCAAATAACAGGTCTCATCCTCCTTCTTGGGACCAAAAAAAGATATCTGGCAAGGAATGGCTGAGGCAGTTTCTTAGAAGACATGAAGATTTATCAGTTCGTAAACTCGAATCTACAAGTTTGGCCAGATCAACATCCTTCAATAAAACAAATATATCTTTCTTTTTTAAGAACTACAAAGAAGCCTTGTCTCGTGGAGATTTTACCCCAGAAAAAATTTGAAATTGTGATGAGACAGGGTTAACGACTGTCCATGTACCACCAAAAATTGTAGGACCTAAGGGAATAAAACAATTAGGTCAAATGACAAGTGGAGGGCGAGGTCAAAATGTAACCTTGATAGCCTCAATAAATGCAATCGGAAAGCATATTCTGCCAGTGATGATATTTCCGAGGGTTAATTTTAAGCCTCATGGCTGATTTATAATCTTTACGTTCGCGTTGGCGCAGACGTTCGCGTTACAACATGGTCAAATCGGAAACTCGTATTTCTATTTATAAACATCGTTCGCCGTTGGTGTTGGCGTTCGGTTCCGTTCAAGATGAACCAACTTTATCTTTTGCCGTTGCCGTTGGCCGTTGTACACAGAATACACCAACCCTTCTGTGGTTGTAGTGACGACCACAGAACATAAAAGAAAAACTGTATCTTTGTTATCGCAGCTAATAGCGATACGGAAAAAGTGACAAGGTTCGTCAAACAAATCAAACTAAATTATTTGTTGCTGTTTGTATTTTCACGTGTTTATAAAGTGAAACAGTTTAGATAATTTAATTTATATTCCCTATATATGAAAAATTCCATCAGAGCGATAGTTTACATTTATTTTTGGTTTTACCATTTGCAGTAATTTTTCAAATACTGGAACTTGCATCCTGGTATATTTAAAAAACTGCTATGTATCCCAGTTTTTTAAATTGATTTTTAACGACAACGCCAACCGAAAGTTTATAAATGCAGCATATGATAGCCAGAGCCAAGGTCAACGGCGAACGCCAGCGCCAACGACAACATAAAGTTTATAAACCAGCCTTCATATGCTAAAAGGTTGTCCAGTTGGAACTATAGGAGGTGCAAAAGAGATTTGAGGTGAGCGGTCTCTATCCCGTCAACGAAAATATTTTTGAAGATAATGAGTTTCTGTCTTCGTATGTAACTGATCGTCCTTTAAACTAGCTTACTGACAGTCGCGAGCAAGTCGATGTTGAACAGGACGGGGAACAAACTAAAACTACAGTTAATGAAATGGAAGTCTCTACTCCTTCTACCTCAAATATTCGTCAAGCAGGAACTTCAGGAAGTTCTATTACACCTGAAATGTTGCGACCCTATCCAAAGGCACCTGTTCGCAAAAAGAAGTTAGTAAGAGCAAGAGGAAAGTCACGAATACCGACACTCCAGAGATAGATGAAATAGCTGCGCTTAAAAAGTGAAAATGTAACAAAGAGAGTTGCTAAGTATGATAGTAAATCAAGTTCAAGTGAAGGAGGTAAATTTGAGAACTTGGTAACTAGAGAAGAAGAATTATTAAATGACCAAAAATTATATGACTTATGTGAAAATTGCGAGATTAAAAAAGGGGACTTTGTTTTAGTCAGAGTGGCAGGGAAGAAATCTTTTGTTTATTTTGTTGCCGAAATACTGAACTGTGGAATTAATAATGAACTTAGATATTTACGTAGAATTCTAGATTCCAATAAGTTTATAAACGACTCAACCGAGACTTACGATTTTTTGCGCAATGATTACGTAAACTTCCGCACAAAATAAGCGGAACTGCACGTCACGATGCGCACCTGCAGTTTAATGTTAAATTTAGCGGATATAATGTAAAATAAGTTTTTATTTACCAAATTAATCATTCGTTGATCATAATGTTCTGATTATTTTGAGATTTTCAATAAAAAATTTCAAGATTTGTTCTAATATCTTATTTTTTTATAACTGGCCGAGGGTACAATATATGCTGGTCCAAGGTACATTACCAGTTTGTACCTTGAGTCAACATGCAAGGACCTGCTAAAATATATTTTTTAACTAACTACTAAGCTTAAAATGTGTCGAAAAAAAGAAATCATGTAGCCAAATAGCCAAAGAAACTAATGCAGTGGATAAACTTTGCAAATATATAATTCTAGGATTTAGAAAAAATAAAAACTAAAAATTGACCCAAGGTACAACACTCTCCCCTGTAATTTATGAGAATGTAGAGATCTTCATTTGAAGACAAATTTTTAGATGGCAGAAACAAAAAGTATTTGTGAGTTATCGTTAGTATAACTAAATAAATAATGTTAAATTGAATATTGTATTCATTGAAGTATATAATGTGATGAATTACTGAAACCAGAAAATTGACGTATTTTACATAGGTAATCCAGAGAAGTACAGTTTATTACACCTTTGGAAATAAGGAAACATTAAACGGTAAGTACCGTAAGTGGCTTAAATAATAAGGTAATGATCGCCAAATACTTAATATTCACTGAGCAAGAAAAGAATGTACCACACTCTTCGTAGAAAATAGCTTCATTAATTTTTTAAAACATTTTTCGACAGGAAATATCAATTGAAAGAAAAACTTGAAATATTAGAATAGAAAATAAATAATAGTAATTCTGAACATGACTACCATTATGTACTTTATTAAAAATACTGTTTTCCAAACAGTTTATCGCCACCTTAAGAACAACTTAAAGTTTGTATAATCTGTATCCATCTTCTTGTTATTTTAAGGAGATCTTTTCACCAGACCACCAAGACGTTTGTCGTCATTCATCGAAAATAAATTCATAAGTTCTTACGTTCTCATAATATGTTTTCATTCAAAACTCATTTCATCATTACAGTCATATACATTAATGTTGTTTTTATAAGCTGCTCGAGCAAATTGACGGCGTGAGTTAACAGTCAAGAGCATGTGCCGGATTTATTTAGGAACATTAGAAAACACATCAAAGATGCAGAACTGGAACGATTTCAATGACGGATTTACTGTCGATTAATGGATGCGATTGTTTATTTCAGGAATTAATTTTAGGCAGCATAAAGCTGGAATTTATTCGGTGGATTATTCAATCGACGGGTATTTACCTACTCTGCTATACAAGGAAAAGTTTTAACAATTGAATACATTTTTAAGACTGAGTTTGTTTATGAAATCGATTTTAAATTATAAACTTATTCTTTCGGAAAATTATGGTATAAAAATTACTACTCATTTCGTACGTATTAAGTAATATTGATTTCTACAAAAAACTTATCACCGTATTCCCATTTGTCATATCAAAATCCTTCCATTTAGACCATTTATTTTGCAAGTCATTTCAGTGAATATTTTATTTGCTTATTCCCCCGAAAATTTTAAAATATTTGAAAAGATAACTAACACGTTTTGACTACTTAGTGCAAATTAATAATAAACGCCAAGATATTGACAAAGCCAGAATAATCAAAGGGGCAGAAAATATGGAGGTCTACGGGTAGTAATAAATTCAAAATATTATGTATCGAAAAGTAGAACCAAAAAATAACTGCTATATGAGCAGTTTTCAACCGTACAACAAAATTAATGCAAATCAAAAAATTTATTTCAGTGTCATACAAACAAAAATTTTAAAGTGTTTTAAAATAAAAAAAAATATACATTTTTGAGTTGTAGTGTCTTGAAAACCTGTTATTTTATACGTTTCTAATAGTTTCTTTTCAAATTTAACACCATGGATTTCGGAAACAATCAGAACTTTCCGTAAGCATTTTATGTTCAAACGATTTATTTTGAAGCAAAGAATATTCAGTTATTCTATGTCCAATTCTTAATGAGACTCTCTGCCCTAATAGTTTTAATGGTTTTGGCCTTATGTCCAGACTCGTGGGAAAGATGGTAGTTTGTCCCACTTGTGTAGTAGACTTGCATAATATTAACCAAGTTGAATTCTGATGTAATTTAGTGTCCATCATATTTTGCGTAGTAAGTTGAAACAAAGGACAACTTTCATTTAGGTGGACGGAGAACTTTCAGTTAGATATGACATATTATTCTTGGGTTGAGCTTCACAATATTCGTGAACTACCTTGTTTGTTACGTTGAATTCGATTTTTTTTAACTACATTTCTGTATTCACGCCTCAGTATGTTAAGTCGGAGAATGTGCGTCGGAATATCGGTTAGAACTGAGAGTCATTGTGTTTTGGAGAAGATTTGATTACCTCAACGGTCATTCTAATTATACTACTCAGTTACGCATCAATTCTGTATATGAATTCTATTAATCGTTATGGTGTCCACTACTCGCCGGTAGAAAAATTTGCTATCGGTCTTAAATGAAAACAAGTTAGTGTAGTTTTCGAGGCGTTAGTTTGAAGTATCTATTTTCTATAAAGCTTCCCATAACTTCCAGATCTATAAAGAGTTTATTCGGATTCCTCTACGGATTTTGTCTGAATTGTTAGTATTTTGTCGGTATATCTTTTTAACCCGTGATTTCAATGGTGACTTTGGTGACCAAATCCTTTTTTACTATCGTTGTCTGGGCCGGTTATGTATAGGGGCACATTTTGTCAAAAACTTAATACCGGACGACCTAAATGAATTTAAATAGATATAGAAGATGAATTTTTAACATAAGTAACTATCGATCCCGAGCTAAATATACAAGAGTAATTGTTCCTTCTATCCTTAAAAATTTGAAAAAGAGAAAATTTATATTCATTTCACTGTATAGTGGGTGATCGACGTGCGAGCCATAATACCGCAGTTTTAAAAACGACGGTTTTACTCGCGGCTCGTTGGTGCTGATCGACTAGCGAGCAAAACGGTCATTGTCAACCGTCCACAGCTAACATATTGTGTTCAGAAGAGCCAAGTAAAAAATAAAACAAACTGACGAGCCGCGAGCCAGACTCGTAGGTATATAAAACCGCGGTATTGCAATGATACACTGACGAGCTTTACCAACGAGCCACAAAACCGCAGTTTTACTCGTCTGTCGATCATGGCCTTATGCCAGTACTTTTTATACCGCCTGATCATATTAACCTCTAATATTATTTTCAGAGACGTTCACTCGCTGAGGGGGTTTAATACCCTGTAATTTGGAAACAAGCAACTATTATTTACTAAACATTATATATATTTTGAAGCAGAGAATAGTCAGTTAATCTATATCATATTCTCAATGGAAAACCCTGTATAACTAACTACCTACTTGTTCTCCTCCAGCTACTTCTGAATTTTGCTCCCTTTTTCACTACCTTTTTTGAGTATCAGACCTTTCAAATTATCTGTACATAAAAGTTATCATCGTAACTGATGATTGTGTGTCGTCATAAGCTGAATAAAATCTTTTAACTTGAACAAATTTTAAGTTAAAAAAATAAAAACGGCTGATGGTTAGAACAGGAAGGGAGACATGTTTGTCCTGTTACTCAGGAATATCTGCTTTCCTAATGTATTGCTTGTCATAGTTTCTAAGTTAGCTTAAGACTTTTGTTTTGTATAGATAATTGTTTTTTTTTTAATTATCATAAGTAGAGTCTTATTTCTTTGTGACTTAAGTTACCATTTTAATGTTTCTTTTTGTTTGTGTAGTACAAATTTATGGAGACACTCAATAATTCAATTTTTAAACTCCGCTTGTTGAGCATTTCTCCACAATATTTTCTATATTTTTTAGGGATTAGGGATATGTTTAATTCCACTCAGTTGCGACAAACATCAAAAAAGCGAATTGTATATTCATTTGGCTGGTAATAAAAACATGTTCACCGGACCGTGATTCCTTCAAAGTAGTCAAAGTACGCAATGCTACCTCCTTCTGGCTGGTTTCATTTACAATGTAAACTATTTTGATTTAAACTTAGAGGATAAACCTGTACAAACATAATCTGACGTTTTTAATATTTAATTAAACACAACTTCGTTTGATAAGTTTTACCTCCATCAGAAATTATTTGTTTTAACTACCGTACTTGTAGTAAATAAAGTTAACCTTGGAAAAATATAGGTATATATTTGGATCGTTCCTTAGATGTTTAGAATTTTTTTCGTAAAGGACTGAAACGGTACATGCGAGGTGGTGATTTAAGAAATATCAGTTATATAATCTATTTAAACTTACAAATACGTAGGAAATAATGAGCCTTAAGAACTATATACAGCGTGCGAAACAACAATTATATATGTATTTATACTTATTATAATCCATTTTCTTACGTATCTCCAATTTGAAAAATCGATTTGCATATACTGTGAATAACAAACCTCTGATTACCTTTTTTATTTCACATAAAATATATAAGAAACCGGCAGAAATGTATTGTAGTATTTGTATTTAAATATCAAATTAGAAACTCATGGCTTGCAATAAAAATGATTTATAATCAATAAACTTAAATAAGCGTATTTCAAAAAGTTTTCAATGTTTTGTAATTTGATAACGATTTCCGAAGTGGAAATCGAAATGTCAAATGAACTTAATTTTAAAGTAAAATTGTGTAAAATTTTGGCTTATTCCTAACAAAAATAGTGAATTTCAAAAAGTTCTGTTTCATATATTTTAATAGTTTACGGTTTACACCCATCAATCGAAAGAGAACTGTAGACAGTAAAACGTGACACACAAGAGACCATTCAAATGATAAATATGCACGTATGAAATATGAAATTTAAACAGAAGACACCAGAGTACGATACAAGCAGCAGACATGAAGTACCTCAGAAGGACGATATAGGCAAGAAGAACAGATATACTCAAAAATGAATAAATATGGAACAGACGTAAAACCAAACTATTACTTGACACAATAAAGGAGAAAAAATTAGCATGGTTCGGTCGTATAACACGAATGGGCAATAACAGACAAATGAAAAGAGTATGGGAAGCTAAACCAATAGGGAAAAACAGAAGAGGCAGACCAATAAAAAAGTGGAACAATGACATAGCAGAGGTATTACAAAATATGCACAAATCTTGGCAAGAAGCAACACAATTAGCGAAAAACAGAAATGATTGGAGACAAATCATCAAAAGCTAGAATCACCTCCCTCGATACCTAACGGTAGAAGAGGAACGATTATGTTTGTGGATGTATGCATTTTGAGGCTCTAGAATGCAGTGCTGGTTTTGCTTTTTTGCTCTTTTATTTACCTTGACACAGAACTTTTTGGGTTTGTTTATGGGAAATATTCGAGATAGAGCTATATTATCTGGATTCGTATTTTATATTCTAGTGATTCCCAAGTAATTATAGTTAGCGGTAGAGACTGGCAAAAATATTAAACAATGAATGTAATTAAATTTTTGCACTACTTTTTTCTTTATCTATATGGAGAAACGGTATATGTTTGTGTTTAAACGCAAAATACCTCATACGGATACTAACTACCCGCCTTTCTTTACAGTTCATTCAATTGTACCTGTTGTCAGTCGCTTCCTCCAATGTACACAGAGATAATCAGATTTCTAAGAAATCCTAGAATACACATTTAAATTTGTTTTATTTGCTCTGCCTCGTTCTATGCAGATTGACATGAGAGTTCGTCGCCACCAAATTATTGTAGAATTTATGTGTAGTGTATTACTGATTTTCCTTTTGAACTGCATTTATTAATACTTATATATACTATATTTCATTGAATTGTTTTGGATTGCATTTTGTGTGCCTTTATTAACAAGGCTGATTCATTTTACCACTGATTAATTATTACATGTATCTATGTTTTTTTACCAGTTCTGAGATTTTAGTCTTTTGAGTGATTGTCGCCTGTACACTTTTCTTCTGTAAATTTATTCTTGGGTACAAATAAACATTGATTTTACATATTTGTCACGTCGCAATTAATTTGTAGCTCTTTATATTTTTATTGTATTTGAACGTATGTATATTTGTCTTTGGAATATCTCAGATATATTACACGTGGAGACAAATACACCTTGCTCCAACTGATTATGCAGGGAAAGATCCAAGGAAAGAGAAGCATAGGGAGGCGTAGAATGTCATGGCTGCGCAACCTGAGAGAGTCGTACGGATGTACATCAAATGAACTTTACAGAGCAGCCGTCTCAAATGTCCGAATAGCTATGATGATTGCCGACCTTTGCCGCGGAGATGGCACTTGAAGATGAAGATATTTGTCTTTGGCTTTTATTTGATTTCATACCCAATGCGAAAGAGAGAAACCATCGAATTCTAGATTGAATATAATATCTTCTCTTCCCTTTCTGATAACCTCAATTGTTATATAGAGGTCATCGTATGTGCAAAACGCAACAGAAAGAACGATATTCCCTACTAATTGATAAAAAATTACCTTCTTCAACAAACTTACAAAATTTTCTAACTTCTATCACGTATACACATATGCCTCTAAAACATCTACTGGATATACATATAATATATATTTCCTGTTAATTTAAAGAAACTTGATTATATAAAAAGTTAATATAAATAAATACCTTAATGAGACGAAATACCTTTTCTTCGGGTGAAATCCCATCCCTTACTGCATTTTCACATGGCGATATGCATTCTTTTAATAAAGTTGACAGTTCATCCCCCATTGGAATTACAAATTATGATGAAGGAAATCGCAGACAGCTCCCAATACGTCGGCCTTAAAATGAATATGACAAAAACAAAAACAATGACCAACACAGACCATCCCAGACATGTGACAGTGAGATAGAACAAGTCCAGGAATATATGTACCTAGGCCTAAAAGTATGAATAAACCAGCCACAACAGAAAGGGCAATGGAAAGAGCAATGTTAGGTATACGACTGTCAGATAAGAATAGGAAGGACTGGATAAGATCAAAAACAAAAGTTAAGGATATCACAACAAAAATTACCAAATTCAAATGCAGCTTCGTAGGTCATACTGCTAGACAAAAAAACCAACGTTTGGACGCCACAATACAACATTGTAGACCTTACAAAGGTAGACTACTAAGAGGAAGACCACAGATGAGATGGGTGAACGACACAAAAAGAATAGCCGGAACAAATTAGAAATATGTTGCTCAGGATAGAGATCGATGGAAGGAGTTGGGAGAGCTCTATGTCCAAAAATGGACGAAAGAAGGCCAAGAAGAAGAAGAATTCATCAAAATATGTTATACTCATTCGGAAATAGTTAAAAAACTTTGGGGGTATTTTGTCAATTTGGGGTACAGAGGCACAAAAGAACCCATGATAAATCTATCATTAATTAAAAGGTGCACCCATCATCTTCTTTGCCTTGCTCTGAATCTACGGTGTAACGACCAAATACATGCTAACTCCATAACTATACTGGCTATAAACATGCTGGTAAACCGCGGAACTAAGCGCTGTCATGTGTACGATACCACTTTTTTCTAACTTGCGCTCAACGCGGCGTCTAACGCCCTCATTTGTACATTCTCTAATAAAAGTCACCAGCAATAAACTAAAATATTTAGATATTTGCAACTAATATATTCTACAGTCTACAATCTTGAAAATTTTAGGATTTTCTTCAACTAAAAATGATTATCTTTATTTTCCATCTTTGACAACATTAGAGTTTTAATAATAATAATAGCAATAATAATAATTACGGTTTTAATATTTTCTTCGCAATTCTGTCATATTCCATAACACGCATAGTGTTTCAGATAAAATGATACACTAATAGAAATATATAATCTGCGAGAACCTTAGTTAAATAGCGTATACACATTGTGTGCAAATCCCCATTATTTTTCATTAAAAAAAAACTACGATTTTTAAAATAACGGCTCACCTTTTAAACGGTTTTTGTTACTTATAGTATTACATGATAATAAGGGAAAACCACGCGTGATTAAATTTAACGAAACGCTGAATGCTGTAGAAAAAAAATGTATAAATTTATTGAAAAAAAAATGCTCAATTTTTACAAAAAGTTATAGAGGGAATACTTAAAAAAATTAAAATTGATAAAATGTTTGCTACGCTTATTATAAGTCTGTTATCCTTAGTGGCATACCTTTTATACTCATAGATTACACTGATCTATATAGAAAGCAACTTCAGTAAACATTTCAGGACGATCCGCTGAATGCTGAAAAGGTTTGTAGGGAAATGTAACTTTTTCTTTAAAATACTCGCAGTAAATTCCGCGTTTTTTTTCATTGAAATTAACAATTCTTCGTCTTACAAACTAATAATTAATTTAAAAAAATAGCCTGAGGACATTCTAATATTCTGAAATATAGTATATTTATTGAAAACAATTTCTAAAAATCATTTAGAAGTCGTCTGAAGGATAATAAGTCGAGACGTCTGTGAAGTTAAAAATAATGGGAATTTGCCCATATGTGTGAAGATGTGTTGTAGTCGACGAAATTTCGAAGATGTTACTGCTTCAAGAGTTGTCATTTTTTTAAATATTTGAACACATCTAATAGTAGGACGCCTTCCTCAGATAGTAATTAAAATCAAGGTACTTAATTTACTTTAAAAAGACATAAAGTGAGCTCTAAACTTTACATACGTCTGGACTTAAAGGAGTTTAAAAAACACTGTAATCTTTTAATTAAAGAAATACTAGTGCATAGAGAAAATAGTAAATTGTTAATAGCGCGTTTCGTTCCAACTAAAACAAAACCTGGTTTTATACTGCATTCGCCCTTTCATTCACTACAATTATTAATAGTCGACAGTTGCCTTTTGAATCATAATTGATACAACAATGATAACCAACTGAACTGGAATGAGTCCATATGTAGCCAAATGAATAATTCATATGTGCCTATCGGTTGTTTTTTTTATTAATTCTACTCGATAACGACGCTAGGATGAAGAATTGATCACGTAGCGGATTTTTTCACTAATAACGAAATAGCATTTCATATCATGGATATAATTTTGTACATGGGTTGATTGGAAATTAATATAAAAAAATTTAAGGGTTTTTATTAAGTAATGACGCAGAAATATAAATATTGTATAAAAAATGACAGTAAACATGGATTTACTGTATCATTTAATCAAGTTAATTAATAAACCACTAATATATGGAACGTTCCGAAAATACCTTTGTAGAGTTTATTAAATATTCTTTAAACTAAATATTAATAAAACAATTTTAAGAATTTTATGAAATCTGTTAAGTAGCTTCTTATGGTTGTGAAGAATTTATGTTTATTTTAAAACTATTACAAATTGTATAAAATTAAAAACAGACAAACAAAATTTTTCAAAAATTTGTACTATGGCTTACACATGAGAGGTTTTAGAACGCTGACACTTTTTCTGATTTTAGTTAAGATACTGAAGATACTTAAAACTTACGAAAAAACTTAAATAAATACAGCGCCAGCGGACGTTTATCGAATACCTATAGTTGGGATTTAACGAACTTTTTTTACTATTTAAATGGGAATAAGCCACAATTAAAGGTTAAAGTACGTTTATTGACGTTTTAATTTCCACTTCGGAAATCGTTCTCAAATTACAAACATTAGTAAATATAAAAAAAAAACTTTACTTTTTTTTATGTTTTCATTTATTTTCAAAAATTCTAATATAATTCTTTTTTGGTGTTGTATTCATTCAGACGTTAACCAAAGGAAAGCTATTTCCTTGGTATTAATATTAAACATTTACAGTTCTAATATTGATCTTTATTTCACCCTGAAAATGACCTGAATACTATCTGTCTGTGTTTATTTGGTTTTGATTTATATTTTTTAATTTTGGTATTTCGAACATCAGTCCTTCGACAGGCCTTCCACCCCTTCAGTTATAAAGTGAAAAGAGAATTTGTCCGGGCTCCATTTGAGAACTACCACCTCAGTTGTCTGAGGTGCTAGCTGTAGTTCGGTTTACTGAACCACCTACTAATACGATGCAGGGCTGTGTTAGCCGCATTAGCCATGTTCATTTTCTAACTCGCATTCGCAACCAGTGCGAAATCATCGACATAAGCTACAAGAGTGGATCCCAAAATGTGTAAGCTGAGCGATTCTTCTTCCTAAACATTCCAACTTACGACCCTGTTTATAGGTGACGTTAAAACCAGTGAGATGTCCAGAAATGATTCGCTATTACCTCTCAAGAATGTAGTTGCCTTACCGTCATTTAGCACGTTAAGCCCCACGGAGTCGATCCATTATGGTAGGTACTTCCCTCTCCCATCTTGCACTGATGGGTTCCATGGACGATCTTTCGCATTCAGGTGACCGGCTTTGACGACCCGTATAGTCTTCGTCCTAGCCTCTTGCATAATCGAGTCAATGTACTCTTCATACACTCGAAGCGGCATGTTTAGTGGAACATAGCAATTCTACACCACCAGGTTTCCGACATGTACCTTAACAATACGGCCACGTCAGATCTATCTTTAATGATCCCCTGTCGAGAGACCAACTTTACATTGGGCTGCTGAAAAAGGATTATGTCATAACCTTCCCTTCGTGCAAGTGCCTCTACAACGTCATGAGCAGCTCTTGTCCTTCCCACATTTATTTGTAGAAACTCTCCGGAGAGGAAGCTCCGGACTAGGTCTAGGACTAGGCTGCTGCTCCGATGATAGTGTTAGTGTAAAAAAGGAACTCGGTCGCCTTCCCCCTGGTGCCTGTATAGCGAAAACGCCAAAAGCAGAAAAACAAATGTTTGTCCAAGAGAGGGCGATAGGAAAGATTAAAGTCATTTCACCTAAGACAGGTTGAAGCAAAATGGAATGTCAAGGATCCAAGTCATTAAAGGGCGATGAACTTAAGATAGGTGGATGGCAGAAATGGTTCCGAGTGCCCGAAGTCCGGGCCTAGTTTCGCTCATCCTCTTTACCATTCCCTCTTCTGTTCTGTCGCGCTTACCTCACAAGAATTAGCAGCCGCAACCGGCCAAGAGAAAAACAGCCTCTCCGTTTAGTCGGCTTTTACGACAAGTAGAAGGAAACTGGGAATATTCTTTTAGAGCAGCCCATCCCCACGCGGGGACAATAAGCCTGGAATGAGTAAAAGACGCCCCAGAAGTCGGACGCTATTTTGTGTGACGTAAAAATAAGCCCAGATGACATGTTCAGTGTTTGAATTTAAATTAAACCAATAAAACTAGGTTTAAAGTCGTTCACAATGGTCTATGTGTCTTAAGTACACAACGGCCAGCAACGACCAGGGAAGTAGGTCAAAATACCTAGACCGTGGATATTTAAACGGTTTATTTAGTACTTAAATCAGAGAGAAAATAAATTGAAAAAGAATCATACTAACTGAAAAGGAAGTAGGTTATAAAAAAAAATCAAACGGTAATACATCAACCCGGTGACCCATTTTGTTAAAATCTTGTTTAAAGTTGTTCTGCAAAACATTTGTCTTTTCTATATTGTTACGAAATTAACTTTCAAGGCACTTGAGCCACCTATTAGACATTGAAGAAATTTTGGTGGCTTATTATTTGCAGTAAGTTCTGTGAGGACATTGCTGGTGGATGCTTGTAGGGAAAAGGATGAGTTAGCTGGTTGCTCGTTGGTTAGCTGCTAAAAGACATATTCTTCTTCTCCAAGTGCCATCTCCGCGGCGGAGGTCGGCAATCATCATAGCTATTCGGACTTTTGAGACGGCTGCTCTAAAAAGTTCATTTGATGTACATCCGTACGTACCACTCTCTCAGGTTGCGCAGCCATGACATTCTACGCTTCTCCATGCTTCTCTTTCCTTGGATCTTTCCCTGCATAATTAGTTGGAGCAAGGTGTATTTCTTTCCACGTGTAATATGTCCGAGATATTCCAATTTTCTTGTTTTAATTGTATTTTAAATTTCTATTTCTTTATTCATCCTTTTTAGAACCTCTTTGTTTGTGAGGTGTTCTGTCCACAATATTTTCAGAATTCTTCTATACGCCCACAGCTCGAATGATTCCAGTTTTTTCATTGATGCCGCATTCAAGGTCCAAGATTCCATTCCATAACACAAAGTCAAAAAAATATAACACCTCGCCAAACTAACTCTTAGTTCCAATTTTAAATCCCTTGTATATAGCACTCTTCTAATTTTGTTGAAATTTGCTGTAGCCTATTCTGATTTTGATATCCTGAATGTAATCATTGTTCCCAAATATGCATATTTGTCTACTTGTTCGACATTGGTTTCGTTTATTAGAAGATTCTCGTTATTTCTTTGAGTTGTCGATATTCTCATAAATTTTGTCTTCTTGACGTTCATTATTACACCGTACTCTTTTCCATACTCCGCTATTCTGGTCATCAGTCTCTGAAGATCTTCAATATTTTCGGCTAAAAGACATATTAGTAAAATTATATTCTCACCTTCCTACGTTTGGTAGTTAAAAAATAAATTATTATACTTAAATAAATCTCGAAGGACCAGCGACCGATAGGTCAAATAGCAAAATTGCTGGTTAGTAATATTGTAGGGAATTGCTAATAAGATCAGTAAAATGGGACTTCCGGTAGTGTTTTGTATAAAACTTAAGAGGTCGCTGGTTAAATGATATTAGATAAATAATTATAAAATAAAAATGCGATATTTTGTTTGTGAATAAATTAGCGACAAATAGCAAACACAACTGTCAGTAAATTAAGAAATTAACTGGTCTTACTCATTATTGATGTTTGTACAAAGAATATAGACTTACCCTTTGAAATATTGATGGATTCTTAGCCAGGGAAATCTCGTTGGTACCGCGTCGGGGCGCCCGCCGACGCTCGATGGCAAGAACCTATCACACACTAGGTCCGTTTGGTTCGCTGTCTTGAGGTGTTTTGAGATTGCAGGTCAGAAAAGAAACTTTTGGCCGTTGGGTGGAAGAGGGTACATCAATAAATCACCCTATTGTATTGTGATTTTGAATGCAATAATTTAAGTTAATTGTGACCGTACACTTGTGGGTATTGGCGACACAAGACAAAAATAACAAAGGAAGTCAAATTCTCCGTACTTAAAACATAATAAATGAGACAACCAGTTTAGCAATTTTACAGGAAGCAATATATTTTACCAACGTCGTTAGAACAGTATTGAATTAGATAACATCACAGTACCGTAACAGAAAAATATTAAATGTAAAAATATGAAAACAAATAGTATATACTTTCCCAAACAGGTAGAAATATTTTTTATTTTATGATTTGCATAATTAGAAAATAGTATGGCAATTGTCAACAAATCGCCTTTTTAAATGATAATAAATAAATGTTCATATAAAATGTTCTTAAAATACACGAATGTTCATTTTAAAACTAAACAAATGAGATGTATAGAGCAAAAAAAGTTTAGTTGTCTATCCGCCAACCCTGTCGAACCGGCATTTACGTATGATTGGCACAAAAAACTGTTGATTTTTTGTGTAATAATTTGATTACAGCAGGTACTTACGCATAAAGATGCACTAAATAGCACTGAATTTAATATAGTTAGTTAACTCTTCAATAAAAATAAAGTAAAAAATAAATAAAATAACTTAAAGCCTGCTTCTATTTGAGAAGCGTGAAAAGTATTTACTAGCTTCTAGTTGAGATGCGAAAGG
Source organism: Diabrotica undecimpunctata (assembly GCF_040954645.1). Classification (NCBI taxonomy): domain Eukaryota; kingdom Metazoa; phylum Arthropoda; class Insecta; order Coleoptera; family Chrysomelidae; genus Diabrotica; species Diabrotica undecimpunctata. The sequence continues at coordinate 68,025,773 of NC_092808.1, forward strand.
GGGAGTTTGACTACTCGCTTCTATTTGAGAAGACAAAGACGAAGTGTTTAGGGTAAAAAAACTGACAGGCGCAGAAGATACGAAACAACAGGGGGAAGGCATGTCGTGCCGATCGTAGATCTTTAATTTGGTTACATGGGAAATTAATAGTTATTTAACCAACAAGTGTATTAATAAGCGCGATTAACAATTGAGATATTTTAACGATGTTCGAAATTGTTAATCGCCATTTTAATTCACGAGTTCGTTCACAAAACTTTTCCGTCGACCGAACTTTTCAGAAATAAAAATATTTTAGTTTAAATTTTTATTTACTTAACGATAAATAATGACTAGACTTCGGCAAATATGCAAATAAAAATGTAGAAAATATGCGCATAAATATGCACGTGTTTACCCGAAAATATGCAAATATTTTACAAAATATGCATACAAATAAATAAAAAAATCGTAAAATAGTAACAATTTTATTTAAAAAAAAAGTGTACATAACTAAATATTTCCTACTATTCATTAAGATTTACATTTATTTTAAGTAACTACATCATTTTTAAGTATGAATAAACTTATTTAGAATTATGGTAACAATAAATGACCAAGTGGTGTTCAAAATTTTCTAACAAAAACTTGTGGCTTCTGTCTGAGTACATATATTTATATATGGAAAAACTTCGTTCAACATCAACTGATGTAACGGGAGCATTTTTCAAACTAACCAAAACATTTGGTTCTAAATTAATTGTTTCCGAAATATTTCCAGCTAGAACACTGACTACTTCAGAAAGAATATGGTAACCTTTATTTTTTTCCATAGTAGCTTCAAATTTTTTTAAAATATCTTTTCCAATATTTCCTCTAACGTTCCGACAACATGACGCAAATTCTTTTATTAATGCTGTACTTTCGAACAATGACAGTTTTGGTGATTCTCACTGAGTAATTGTTTTTTGAACAAAACTAAAATTTGATTTTATAAATGAAAGTTCTTGTTGAAGCAAGTTACTCTGAAAAGTTTGTTTAGAATCCAAAAGAGATTGGGAACTTTCATCTGTTAACGTATCAATTATGTTCTTTATTTTAACAAAATGATCTGCATAAAAATTAGCTGCTTCTAACCATGTTCCCCATCGCGTTAAAATAGGTTGTGGTGGAAGAGGAATGTTAGGTAGCATTTCTTTATAAAGTTGAATTCTTATAGGAGATTTACAAGAGGAAACTTTTTTCGTATTTTCTCTGCAACTCTGTTTAATCCATGCGCTACACAAGTAACATGTATTAAATCTGGGAAAAATATTTTTAAATTTTGTCCTGCTTTCACCATATAAGGAGCAGCATCCGATAAAATAAGCAGTAATTTATTAGAAGGAATAGTTGTCGGAAGAAAAAAAGTTGCTAATGTTTCTTGTATAAAACGCGAAATTGTTAAAGCATTTGTTTTCTCAAGTTGCTGGCATGAAATAAGATGAGATTTTGGTAAGGTATCTTCTTTAAGAACACCAATCAATAAATGAGCAATATAGTTTCCTGAGGAATCAGTGGTTTCGTCTACAGATATGTAAAAATAATTATCTGCAATTTCTTCCTTAATATTAATTAACACCGACGAGTATAGCCCGTTCACATTATTTCTTCTTAGAGACCGATCACTTGGAACATTAAGTTTGCAATATTTTTTTAGAAACGAACTAAAATTTACATTTGCTAATTTTGAAAGCGGTATGTTTGCCGACACTAATGCGCGACACAAGTCTTCATTAAAAGTTTCTTGTTCATCTAATTTTTTTGAAGTAGATTGGAAACATTTAGCCATTGAAGTTTGATGTTTTCCTCTTATTTTTCCTTTTTTTGCAATGTGTGAAGCAGTTCTCACATGTTGGTCTATCTGAAATTTCTTCTCACATGCTATCTATAAATAAAAATAAAAACCTTTATTTTAACCCAACCTTTAAAATATAAAAATATACAAGGTGTTTTTGGTTAATCAAATAACTGGTTTGAAAAAAAAACACTCGCTAAGTGTTTTAAATGCAGTATTAATCCACAAATTAGTTTTTGTTACTAACCATTAGTACATCATATAACTTATTTTAAAATTCAATAAAAGTTTTTTTTTTGTTAATTCAATTACAATAAAAATAATTGTGTTTTAGAATAGCTGACTTCATAAAAAAAAGTAAAGGTGAAAAATTTTTCTAAATACACACCATTGTATTGTACCATGGACAATTTTTTCTCACTAAAGGAAGCTATTTTTCATTTAAAAACAACCTACGAGTACTAAATTTCAAGTAAATACGTTTATTGGTTTTAAAGTTATTGTTGTTATTAACTAAAAATTTTTTTTTTAATTTTAACACCCTGTATCTCGAAAAGTAAATAAGTTTGACCCCTCATTAACTATATCGTTTTGTTCAATTTTTCGAGAAGTATCTACAGTCAAACGTTGTAAGTGTCATTTGGAAACACCCTGTATGTATGAAATATTAGATATTTAATAGAAAATATTAGATACTTACAGTTTTGCCACAGACTGAACAGTAGATTTTTCCCATATCCATAGACAGCTCTTTATAAGGTTTAATCCAAGTTGAAGCACTGGTTGTTTTAGGCATTATAAAATCACAATCTTCCTTTTTGTTACGCACAACGAGTGTTTACGCTTTGAATATCTAAACAAAAATGATTTACAAATCTGAGCATCAAATTAGAAATGTTTAGGTACCTAATTCAATAAACTGGGAGATTTTGGAAAATCCCTAAATTAGGAACAAAACTATTAGCCGTTTACCTGCTGTTAAGATACAATAAATTGTAGATAGATTTGGGGATTAGATCATAAAATGCAAATGAGCGAACCCTTAGCGATTATCCAATAACTGAATGCCTCAGTGACCGAGACTTTCTAAGAATGTTGAGGGCTACTTAAATTGATCTTCTTTGAAATTGTAAATGTTTTGTACCTGTAGAGATTACGTACTTAGATCATTTCTTGATTAAAATGACTACAAAATTTTATACAAGAATTGAAATAAATTGGTATGTTTAAAAATTTTCATATACAGTATAAAAATCTGAACTTTTATGCACTTTATGCAAACTTTTATACAAATATGCCAAAATATGATTTATTTGCATAAAATATGCACAATATGCAAAATATGCAATATGCATATTTGCCGAAGTCTAATAATGACATACAATGACAGACAGTATTTACAGCGGCTATGTCATTTTAAATAATTTTTTAGTGGGAATATAAATAGGTACCTATATGTTTGGTTGCCTACACCACAGGTCACTGCCAATCGCAGAGCGTTAAATGTGGTTAAACTAATTTATACAAGCAATGTATGTTGTGTTGCCTATAATAAAATCGTTCATTAATAGAAAATCATTCATTAATAGGGGTCATTAATCAATGATTTTGAGGGTGTTAAAATTAATCATAAATGGATGGTCGACGGAAAAATATTTAAATTATTAATATTTATTTATAAATTTATAATTATTAAATATTTAATTATTATTGTTTATTTATTAAATAAACTATTGTAGAAAAGGCAATTTTCTACAATGCTTGTTTAATGTTTTTGATTTAATTATTAATTGTCTGGTAGCTTTATTGAGCAGAATGTTGCCTGCTTTTAATGGTTGAATTCTTCTGATTTTAAGTTTTTCAGCTTTTAGCTGCCTACGTCCTTTGGAGCAGTTCAAGTCTTTTAATAATATACCTAACAGGTGTACTATTCCATGCAACTTTAATATTTGTGCTAATAGAATAATGCCAATATTTGTGTTTAGTAATAGTCTACAAGCCCATGGGAGATTTTTAATAGGTCACTAGACCCAGCATGAATTACATATAGATAAATACTACAACTACAATATGTAATAATAACTTTAAAAACTATGCCGTCAATTCTTATCGCGAATGTGCGATCACCTTGACATTAAGTATGCACCTTCAGCTTGACAGTGCATCGCACAGGACCGTACTTAATTTCTGAACATCCCATCCGCCTTGGAATGTTATGGAATACATTATTTACAGGTAGTGGACATATTTTTGAGAACGAACGCTGGATGTTTCCTGTATGATTTTTCCTGATTTTAATTTTTTCAGCTTTTAGCTGCCTACGTCATTTGGAGTAGTTCAAGTCTTTTAATAATATACCTAACAGGTGTACTATTCCATGCAACTTTAATATTTGTGCTAATAGAATAATGCCAATATTTGTGTTTAGTAATAGTCTACAAGCCTATGGGAGATTCTTAATAGGTCACTAGACCCAGCATGAATTACATATAGATCAATACTACAACTACAATATAGTTCGTCCCAAACCCTTCTTTCAGTGCGTCATAGTTGATCGAATTCTTTCTAACACATTAAGCTAGAAGTGACAGAAAAAAACGTGAGTCTGTGATTATTATACATAGAGCTTAGAAAAGTATTTATCGTAAAGCTAATTCTACTTACGGATGTATAATTGGTTGGAGTTTAGAATACGCTAAATAGATATTCAATCAATGATGCACATGAATATAATTTGACGCAGATTGTCTCGATCGTGACAGTACTTGCACAATGTCAACTGAAATTAATAATTGTCATTCCAGGTTAGTATTATCAGACATTTTACAGTGAAAATTTAATTTTGTATTTATTGTCATAAAAATATTTTAAATATGCCGAGATATATCGAGAAAGAACAAAGACTAATATTAAAATTATTAAATTATTTTCAATTAGAAAAAGAGAGATTACGATCCTGCAACTGTCAATTTAACTAAAACGTCATGCAATAATTCTCGACATTCTTAAAATCCTATATGACGTCAAAATTAGTGACGCACTGAAAGAAGGGTTTGGGACAGACTGTATGTAATAATAACTTTAAAAACTATGCCGTCAATTCTTATCGCGAATGTGCGATCACCTTGACATTAAGTATGCGCCTTCAGCTTGACAGTGCATCGCACAGGACCGTACTTAATTTCTGAACATCCCATCCGCCTTGGAATGTTATGGAATACATTATTTACAGGTAGTGGACATATTTTTGAGAACGAACGCTGGATGTTTCCTGTATTCTTCTTAATGGTAGTAATTCGAGCTACACGGCCTCTATCAAGATGAATTTCAATTACTTTGCCCAATATCCAAACCATGGGAGGAATACCATCTTCTTTTGTTAGAACAATCTTTAAACGCTGCGCTGCTATAATTCTCTAATCTACTCCTTGCTTTATCTTTCCCAAAAGTGCTGGTCAAGCGTTTCAAGGTACTATTGATATCGAGATATCTCAGGTTTGTTACTAACTCGTGGATGTGGTAGGGCGTGTAAAGATCTATAAACCAAGAAGTGAGTCGGAGTATGGGTTTAAAGTCATTCGGATCAGAGGGTAAAGGGAACAATGGTCGGGAATTTAAAATTGCTGCTATCTGTGCAACAATCATATAAAACTCTTCGTTGATTTAACATTTTTTAAGACACGATACAAGTGAAATTTCACCGCTTTCATCCCTGCCTCCCATATTCTGCCCACATGATGAGAATAAGGAGGAATAAATGTCCACTGAATATCTTCCTCTGTCGACCGTTCGCTAATTTTCTAATTGTTAACCCGTAAAAATTTGCCTAATTTTAATAATTCTTTGGTTGGTTCAACATAATTTGTTCCATTATCAAAAAAAAATTGTTTTGGTTTTCCTCTCCGAGAGGCCAACCGCAAACATAGAATAAAACATTCTGTGGTCAGATCTGTAGCGAACACATGTTATATGGCTTTCCTAGAAAGACAAAAATAAATAAACATAAGTTTTCGATCCTCGACTCTTTCTGTCTTTTAATAAAAATGGCCCGGCATAATCCGTTCCGCAATTTTCAAAAGGAAAAGAAGGTTTTACACGTAACTTTGGTAAATCGGCCAAAGTAGGAGAAACTGAATTTGCTTTACTGTACCTCGAACAAACAACACAATTTCGTACAATTTGTTTTACTAGATTACGTCCTAGTAATGGCCAAAACTGATTGCTCCAACTGATTATGCAGGGAAAGATCCAAAGAAAGAGAAGCATAGAGAGGCGTAGAATGTCATGGCTGCGCAACCTGAGAGAGTGGTACGGATGTACATCAAATGAACTTTTCACAGCAGCTGTCTCAAAAGTCCGAATAGCTATGATGATTGCCGACCTCCGTCGCGGAGATGGCACTTGAAGAAGAAGAATGGCTAAAACCTTTGCCTGACCCTTGCCAAAAGTTGCGGACCTACGTGAAGTAATCTTAAATGTTTATGAATGAGTAGTAATTGAGCCGTGATTTTTGTGTGGCAGGGGCATTGAATGTTTTTTTTGGTAATTGAAATTGGATTTTCTTAATCTATTCCTCACCTCTACAAGTTCCATTGTCAATAAACGGATTTAAACTATGTAGCTTACTATATTTTCCTAACGCATTATTTATTGTTAAATTGTTATAATCCTCTTGAAATGAAATCGCTTAAGTTATTTTTAAAACCCTTTCGAATGATGTTTCAATTTCATTAATAGTTATTACTCCGAGACGTGTTTCTGATGCTGGGTTTTTGCAGTTTTCTATGAGTGGGCAAACATATGCCACAGTTCTTTGAATGCGCTGAAGATTTGAAAATCGTTCTACTTTAAATATATCAACAAATATGTTAACTTAGAGCGATTTAACAGTTGTTTGTAGTTCCGGTAATGATTTTATACTAAAAGGTGTAGAGGCTTAAGAACTTAAAGGAATAGTTTAAATGCAGTAATGCAGAACTATTTACAGTGGCAGTCAACAGGGTCCGAACAGCCATGATGATTTCCAACCTTCGATAGAAGATGAAACTCAAAGAAGAAGAAGGAAAGTAGTAGTCCACAGATTACAGTCATAACAAACACTGATTTTGTTTTCAGTCTTAAAAAAAACATTTAATTTAAATTTTTGATATAAGCTACGGTTATAATAATAATATGTAGATATATTCGTATAATTCTTAATATCTTATATTTTCAATTGTCTGTTTAAATCCATGTGTGACGATCATCCGTTCCTGCGTATTACGCGTTCCGCAACAAAACAAAAGACCAGACGTCAAAGTTGAAAGAAACACAACTAACTCATATTTAGGTGTCGGGTAGCAACATGGCAGCTGTTAAAGTGTTACCACTAAAGGGAAATACGAGACCTCTGCAATTTTGCAGTAATTTAAAGGTTTCCTGTCAGATCTTGTCGTTCATAATCTTAGGTGGTAGTTAAAGCAATATCAAGTTAAATCTGCCTGATGTATGTAATTAGTACTCTCAGTTTTGTTATTTTCGTAATTAAGTGTAAAGGTCTAATTACTTAATAGATGGTAAATTTTTTAAATACTATTTCTGGCAGTTTTCATCTACCAAATAATATATTTTTTTTTGTCATGAATGCACACGTTAATTATATCGTGTAATCGGCACGAATTTATCATAATGTGCAATGCTAAGTAATCGTCGAATGAAATGCATGACCTTATCGATGATGTCGCTGGTATGTATTTCTTGTAAAAATGGGTCTCGCTGGCTTGAATAATTTATAAGCATTTTTGCCCGATTATACTTTCGATGTTCTGGGGCTAGTTTACGTAGGGTAAGCAACCAATCAGCGCTGTTACGACTAATTTATAAATGCCTTAATATTTCCGAATATTGGTTTGCGCCAGCATGAATATAAATGTTTTTATCTTAAGGGTGCTTTTATTACGGAGACCATCGCATGGTATCCTCGCGTAAATCATAGCACTGATAGCCCAGGGAAATACGCATTTTTTCATGAAACTCGTCCGGCCAGGCAAACGACAATTATTGTTTTGAGTAGTATGAACCTCTGTAACAAGAACCTATATGTTTCCTGCAGTCGATTTTTTGGACTTAATTAGTTATTAACAAATTAAGGTCAAAAACGGAAAATTTTTGCTTTTTTCGTCTATCAGCAGAAAGTGAAGCATTTTAAACAAATTTTAGAAGAAAAGAAAGTTACATAAAAACTTATAAAATAGCGTTTTCTAAATGTTTCTATCCTTATTTGTTGCTAAGGAATTTGCAAAATAAGTCAAACATTTTGGTTTTTTATAATTGTTAATGACTTTTTTAAAAAAATAAACTTATAACATTTATATTGCATTTATATATAAATATTATTAAAACAAAAATTAATTACACAAACAAACAAAATGTGGTCTGACAAACAAAATTTGACAATATATATATATATATATATATATATATATATATATATATATATATATAAATATAAATATATAAGACACAGCATTCCATAAAATATAAATAGTTTATTTTCAAAAAAGTTATCAACATTAATAAAAAACCGAAATTTTTTACTTATTTTGCAACTTCCTAAGCAACAAATAAGGATATTAACATTTATAAAACGCCATCTTGAAAGTTTTTATATGACATAAGTTTCTTTTCTTCTAAAATTTGTTTAAAATGCTTCACTTTTTGCTGATAGACAAAAAAAACAAAAATTTTCCGTTTTTGACCTTAATTTGTTAATAACTAATTAAGTCCAAAAAATCGACTACAGTAAACATATAGGTTATTGTTACAGAGGACCATACTACTCAAAAACAATTATCGTTTGCCTGGCCGGACGAGTGTCAAAAACAGGGTACTTTTTTTTATTATTTCATAACGAGGCGCTGACCCTCGGTCGGACCATAGGATAATTTATTTTGTCAATTCGGCGACTGTGTGACTGAGCACACACATTTCAGATAGGGAGACACCGACTTATGTCGGTGGCTCGCTGCCCGGATCATACACTTTTTGGGGACACAAGTCCCAAGTCAAGTATCAGTTAGTTTCAGTCATTCATAGGGAAAAAATCTCTGCTAGCTACACCTAAAATCAGGTGGCTTACCCACAAAAAGTAAAACAGAGGATGTCCCAATATCCAGGGCATCCAAAGTAACTTTTAGTACAAAGTCTTACTTAGCCTTTGTTGTTCTGCGATGGGGAGGGATGGTGGCATAGCTTAGGAGTCAGATAGGTACCACCCCATTATGGAGTGTGACTGGTTTGATCTGTTGACATGTGGGTCCCTGTGTTTTGTTATAATACATATGTCTCTCGGAATTGTACGCCCGCGAGTGTGTGTGTGTGTGTGTGTGTGTGTGTGAGTGTGTGTGTGTGTGTGTATGTGTGTGAGTGTGTGTGTGGGTGTGTGTGTGTGTTTGTTTGTTTGTTACGTCACAGACGATGTTTCTTGTTAAGTTGATTGATCTAATTAAGTTGAATGTTAACTGAATGATTTTCATTAGATTTTAATATTTTTATGAATTTCCTTGATTCCGAATATTTTCTTCCACTGAGGCATCTAATTAATTTCCTAGAATTTTTTGTCCCACACAGCTCCCTTTGCAATACTTACAGTTCGTGTTATCTCCCATCTTATATTTGTGTGTTATCCCATTTTAGGTAAAATTGTTTCTTCTGAACTCTTCTATATCTTTGTTCCACCAGATTTTATTGGTGGGAGCTCTAGTTTTGATACCAATTGCTTCTTCCGCGGTAGCCTTTATACAGAATACTTTTCGAGTATTGTTCAAAAGTGGTTTCAAGAAAACAACGTACGATTTGGAGTGGTCGGCACAATTTTCATGCCCTTAATCTAATTGAAAATTTGTAGGAAAAAGGAGAAACTTATATTCGTACACAAATGTTTCGAAATAAATAATCAGATTGACAGATAAAATAAACTTGGTTATATCTTCCTGAAGACGTTATTCGTAAGTTGATTGTCTCAATCCCGCGACATTGTCAGTAAGTAATAAATAAAAATAGATAGTAAATAAATGATTAATTTAATACTTTTAGTTATAGTACGAGATCCGAATCTAGGTTCTATCTGTTCACAGAATGAAACATTTTTTTATTAAATTTCATACATAGACAAATACATCTTGCATGTGTTGCCTATCAAAAGATGTTTATAGCTATCCTTAATTTAAAAAATATTATTTCACTTTTTTAGTTGTTTACCAATCCAATTTTATTAAAACTTACCTTACCTTACTTACCTTTTTACATATGGTTGACAACATTTCTCTCATGTAAATCATGTAAATTATTTTGGACTGCCAATACATACAACTTATTCTAAATACCTAATTATTATTTTATATTTTCATTATAAATATTTAAAATATTTATGGGTACTGAAATTTTTTTTATTTTTACTTATTCTTTATTATAAAATTGTTAAATTTATAAACATTATTCTACATCTGAATCATCCCAAGTTGCATCATGATCTTCAGATTTGAGTAACTCTTTTTTTTTTTTTTTTTTTTTTTTTTTTTTTTTTTTTTTTCATTTTCCGTCACTTCCAGAAGGTCGTTTATCTTCAAAGACGTCTGATTACCGTTAAATCCTACTGGTTTGAAATATTCTAATCACCAGCCGCAATCTTCCAGATTCAATTTAATTCAATTTAAACAATTTAATTCTATTGCAGGAAGCCACATAAAATTAACGTAACAAGTACGCAAAATTTTCTGAGTAAGAGAAGACCAGCACGGTGGTATAATGTTTGAGTCGAAACAAGATATTTTTTAAGAACTGTTCATTGTCTTCTTTTGCAGAGTAAGTTTTCAGGAAAATGTGAAAATGCATCATTGGCACTGGTGCAGTGCTTGATGCCATAAAGATTAGCTGTAAATTCCTGAACAGCGTCCATTTTTTTTATTAATAAAAATATCGACTTCATCAAGTAATTTGGTACCTCTCATTTTTTGAAAATAGTTTAAACGGTCTAACTTTGCCTTTCTGGTAAAAAGCTGACCTATAATCGCTTCCGTTAAACGCGTTTACAGCTGGTAGACTTCGACATATACTTCGACATGCACTTCCCAATTTTTGTGCCAAAAACTGTGCAATTAATACAATCGAGGTCTTTCGTATTTTTTTCTTATTCGTGGAATCGGCCAGCCAAATTTCTGATTCGTTAATTTTATCCATGTTTCCAAGTAAAATAATTAATACATGAGTATCACAAGATTTAATTAATATCTTTTATTCTGGTGTAATTTTCGAAGCGTGGAACACCATCCTGGTGGTGTCCGCCTATTCGTGATGACAATTGTATATGACTTTCTCAGTTTTGATGACTCGATCTTGCTGCATTTGATAGGAATAACAGTCATTTTTAACAGTTAAAAATATTTTTTTGTTTTTAATTATTTGTACCAATTCAATTGTCATTTTCTTAGTAAGTTAATAATAATTGAACCAAGGCCTCTTTAAATCTATAATTCTTTAGACTTTTTAAGAAGTCTGTTGGCCCAATTTGTTAAGGTCCAGAAAGATTATAGGCAATAAGTATATTGTCTACAACATTCCATGTCTCTCTTGCAACAATTCCTACATCGGTCAAACATCTCAATTATTGAAATCACGTATTACACTACACAAAAGTGATTCTCGACTTCACCCTGACCGTTGTGCATTAGCCAAACATGTCCATTCCACTGGTCATCTCATGGACTATACTAACACCACAATTCTCCACCGTGAGAACAATAAATCTAAAAGAGAGTTCATTGAAATGTCTTATATTTTCCTTAACGATTTCTCCATTAATGTTAAGAGTGACATCAAGAATCTAAGCGATATATACCACCTGTTACTTAAATCAGATACCAAGAACAATACTATATCACAGATAACTAACTTGACTGATATATCCATTAACAACTAACATACCTTTATAATTAATTTTCATTAACAAAAAATATATAACATTCCCTTGCTTTTCTTAGATACGTCTCAATAAGATTCAATAATACATGAACAATATAATTTAATTAAATAAAGAAAATCAAAATAATATTTCCCTTTACTGGGATTTAAATTCATTCGTGTTTTACCAATGAACCTTAACGACATAAAGATTCATACGAACTAATGAAGTTGTCAGCGCTTGCGTTCTGGCTTAAACAGAACCTCACTTTTAACTATCTAAAAATCAAAAATTTAGTTATTGCCGACAATTCAAAGAATTACCTCCTTTTAAATGTAGTTACATTGGGTTTTTCGATTAACCTTGGGTAAGCCTTTGCGTGTCAAGTTCAAAGCTACCATACATTTTCAATCCTTATAAAAAAACTTTTTTTTGCACATAGTAACAAAAAAACACCACTATGTTACTAGCAAAGTTTTTTAATATTCTAACTCTACAATTCTAAGTTACGGTAAGATCAATAATGTTTTAATAGATAATATATGGTAGCTAATTATAATTTATTCTCTTTCAGCCCTGAAGAAGCCAAATTAATTCTCTTTGGCGAAAACGTTCGGCGAAACAATTGATACACATTAGAGTATTTCTTGCAGATTTCCCCAATATTTAAGAGTTTACTATATATATATATATATATATATATATATATATATATATATATATATATATATATATATATATATATATCGGTACAGATCGGTGCCTATATTTGCTTACCTTTACCTGTTAACACCTGCTTGCCAAGTAGCAATAAACGTAAACCCGTAGGCAATACCTCATAGACCTATTATATATGTTTTAAACTTTTAGTTTCAATAAAATTTGATTGGTAAACAAATGAGCAAAACTTTCTAAAAAAAAAACATATTTTGATAGGCAATATATGCAACGTATTTGTCTATGTAAGAGATTTGGTAAAAAAAATGTTTCATTCGATAAACAGATGGGTGAACGTCGACCTATATTCGATTGTAATTAGGGATGGACTTTAGCCTAGCCGAGTCGAGCTTTTGATAAGCTTGACCTCGTCTGAAAATTTCGAGCCAGGCTAATAGCGAATAGATATAATGTTGAATGCTCGAATAAATTAACTTTGATTAAATAAAAGGCAGATATCGAGCAGTTTAATAAATAAATCTTGCCCAAGTACTTTCGCTTCCTAGAGCATCTTCAGGGGCATTTCGTCAATTTTTTTTGTCAAAAAATTTGTAATTTTGTCAAATTAATTCTAAGCAATAATACAGAAATCTCATAATAATTTATAATTATTTTTATCTGTAGTCGTCTTTTAATGTCTTATGCAGGTGCTTTTTCAATTTCATATATTTCTGTTTAGCATTTGTGTACCATCTTTGTGATCCGATTTTTGCCACTTGTTTTAGATGTTTCAATTTGATTTAAATTTTTAATTTTATTTATTTTGAATGGTTTAACTCTCGGTTTTAAATATAACTTGTTCAAACTTTTGTCAATTTAACATTCTTGAATTTTTTTTTGTTTATGTTTTTGATGGTTTTGTTAACATCATACAGTTTCTATTCTTTTTCTTCTTCTTTTTATGTAGACAGTAGTCAGTAGTTTTTCAATGTGCCTCCAGTAAGTTGTCATTACATCGTTTTCGTGGTCTACCTACTGATCGTCTTCCTATTGGGAAACCGTCTCTTGCCGTCTTTACTACTCTATTTGTTGTCATTCGGCTTATATGATCGTTCCATTCTACTCTTCTATTTCTTACCCAGTTCTTGATATTCTCGACCTTGCACCTACGTCCGTATATCTGTACTTCTAGCTCTGCCCCATAGTGTTTTACCATCAATTTTTCCAAGTGTTTTCATCTCTGCTGATTCTAACATCTTTTTTGTCCTCTCTGTGTCAGGTCTTGTTTCTGCCGCGTATATCATTATTCATTTCTTTCCCCATATTTTTATTTCTCCATATTGTTTCATTCAGGCAGCCTGTGGCTCTGTTTGCTCTATTCACTTGATCTTCCACTTCAGTTTCGAGCTTTCCGTAGCTAGATAGTGTGATGTCTAGATATTTAAACTCCATCGCTTGTTCTATTATCTGACCTTCCAGCTCCAATTTACACCCTGGTAAATTTGCTGTTGTAACCATGCATTTTGTATTTTTTGGGGAAATTAACACGTTAAATTTTCTGGCGGTTATATTAAATTGGAGCAGCATACGTTGTAAATCGTCTTCACTTTGAGAAAGTGCTATTGCTTCGTCTGCGTAGCAGATTATTTTAAGTTGTTTTTCTCCCATTTGGTATCCTTTTTTAGTTCTAACTTTTTTTATTATTTTATCCATAATCAGGTTGAACAATAGAGGACTCAGGGAATCTCCCTATCTTATCCCATTGTCAGCTTCAATAGAGTCAGTTAGTTCTTCTTGTACTTTTACTTTTATTGTGTTGTTTTAGTAGATATTTTCGATATTTTCGATTGTTTTGATTATTCCTAGAGCTATCTCTCTTGCGTATAGTAAGTGGATAACGTCCTTTAATTTGACCCGCTCAAATGTTTTCCTAAGGTCCACGAAACATAGATATGCCGGTTTGTTGTATTCTAATGATTTCTCTTCCACTTTCCTCATTATAAATATAACGTCGGTGCATGATCTTCCCGACCTAAAAGCTTTTTGTTCTTCTGCTAGTGTTATAATTTTATTCCGTTTATTTGTTATCACTTTGGTTGTTAATTTTAAAGTTTTGTTTAATAAATTAATTCCTCTGTAATTTTCCGGTTCCGATTTGTCTCCATTTTTGAAGAGAGGTATTAGGATGCTTAATCTCCATTTTTGAGGAATTCTGTTTTGTTCTATTATTTTTTGGGGGAAATCATGTAGTCGTAGAGGAGGAACACCGTTTATACTATCTGTTTGTCTACTGAAGTGTGTTATTTATTTAGCTCACGCTGTTCAATTTAGTGTTCTTTGTTAATTAATCAAGTAATGATAGAATCGTTTAAAAAATTAACGTTTAAATGAATTGTTTAAAAAAGTAACGTTTAAATGATAAAATCGTTTAACAGTTACATGATTACTTCATGTCAGTTTTGTTGGTGCAATATTAATTTTCATTCTACAATAAATTGTAGTAGATTTAAATATTATTTGACACTCATGTATACGACTAATATTTTAGAAGGCAAGATGTAACAGAAATTTTGCAACACTGTTTAAAAGTTAGATTCGCTACTCCAACATGCGTGGAATGTGTCTCACTAGTATTCAAACAATTAAGTGTTATCTTTGTTCGACGTACTGAAGAACGTATACAGTAGTTGAAAAAAATTGCCATATCGGTATATATATATATATATATATATATACATATATATATAGGTATATATATATATATATATATACATATATATATATATATATATATATATATTTAATAGTTTACGATTCGTTTACGAAATACTGAAAAACTGCGTTAGGCTTTCACGGCCATCGTCTAACTTGTTAAACTGTTTGTTCGGGCTGTTAGGCCGTTGTCTTCTGAGATTAGTTCTCGACGTTTCGCCAACACTAGGGGTTGGCATCTTCTGGAGATGTTACTGATGTAACATCGCCAGAATTATAAACAAGCTAGGAAGTAAAATATGTATTTTGTACGATCCCCCTGATAAGGGTACCTAATAGGGTTCATAAGATTTTTGAAAATAATCGTAACATTTGTAGACTAAATAAGCGTTATATGTTTTATGTAAGTCATGTCGAAGGCGTTCGAACAGAATATATATTGTTCGAAATCGAAAATTACTTAAGTATGCTGTTATCATAATAATATTAAAGTTGTAATAAAATGTGTAGAAAATTGAGGCCCCTAAGATCTAAACAAATTGGATTCGAAGTGTTCACTTTTTGAAAAAGTCAATTAGTTTTAATCAGAAATGGTTTAAATGAAGTCACAAGTTTCTTCTAGTTATTACTTTTATTATATAATAAAACATCCTTAAGACTGCAGTAGTAAGAGCCTTAATACTGCAATCTGATCAGGAGGATCAATGGGTACTTGTTTACATTGCCGACGCTACTAATTTTTCACAGTGACCAAGACGAGAGTTCCTTTTATTTATCTTCAGCCAAACTAGTATTTACAGTACGTTTTGGTAAGATTTTGCGGACTACGTAATGTGACATATTTAATATCTGATACGAAAGCTTTACCATTTGGTTCCCGTTGTTAGATATTGCGGTTGACTATCTTTAGACGTATAGATCATTTAATGTTTAGATTAATGAAACGAAAGATATAAAATACCAAATATTTCGAGTTAGGACAAATGAGTGGGAGGTGTGACAGCTACGTATTCATGACAATTTTTGAATAATAAAATAACGACAATTTAGAGTATTTAATTATTAAATAATTTATTTTAAACAATAACTAAAACTAATACAAGTACTTATAGGTTATATTTAAAGTATACAGTAATCGCAAGTTTTGCAGATATTGGTGATATTTTTTTAAGGGAGGAATGCAATAAATAAATGAATAAATACTTTATTTCGTTTTCGACAAACATAGTTTGTGTAGAATTGGTCAGTTAATTAAATAAAACAAACAAACTAAACAAACTGAAAACAAAAAGAGTAACATTTAAAATTGAAGAAAGTCTTAAATTTAATAGAAGTATTAGAAGAAAATGTGTGCAGTCAAAAATTCCTTTAAATTTAGTTTAAAGCTTGTGGTGTCTCTTACACAATTTTATATGCATTGGTAATGTATTAAAAAGTCTTTGTCCCATTATACTATGAGACCTGAAATATATACAGTGATGGGTGTCTTACCACCCGGCTTTTTAACGTAAGAGATAGAAAACACAGTTACCTTGTGAAATCAAAACCGATGAAACTCGTAGAGGTGGGAAATAATCGATAGAAACCTTAATTTACATTACATTACATTGTAGCGTTTTAAAATTTTTTACTACGAAATATTTATATCTTAAAAATTTCTAAAGACGCCCCTGTTTGTTTGTTTGCAACGAAGTTAAAATTCCCCATTTCGTACATGTTATTTCTAACTATAATATTTCAAGATTTTTTTGTCGCTGAACAACGATTTGTTTACTGTGTCCAAACTATATGGAATTGAAGACGATAGGCCTAATTCTCTCCAAGAATTAAGAGAAAAGATCTCTGATTCAATGATAGGTATTAGTCTAGAAACATTAACTAATGTTAGACGAAACTTTTATAATAGATTGGGTTATTGTTCTGCTGCTAATGGAGGCTTATTTGAACATATTGTAAATACGTTTATTTACAATTTTTTTTTATTTTTGTAGAATTTTTACTTATTTAAACATTCTTTAAACGTTCTTTTAATTTTGAAGAATTTTTACTTTATTTTCGAAAGTACGACGATTTTTTTTTTGCAATAAGATATTTATGTTTAACTTTAAACACTTCTAATACTAGTAACAACTGACATAAATGTTTAGTGATGCAAAGCAAAACGATCTCTGCATAATTTCAAATTATAAAAAAAAAGAAAACCACATGTCGGTTTTTTTGAACTCTAATCGTCTATGTCGCAGTGTCGAATTCTTACCACTAATCCACGAAGGATTGATAATTATTCCGTGACAAGAGTGTATGAAACTCCTCAAATCATAGTAGAAATTATTCTTGGTTAATAATTTAAAACTTTAGATTAAATAATCACTATTAATTAAATTATTTTATTCACATTTTTGCTTTATTGTGGTCAATCAGTTTTTACTCTATGCGAAATTAAAAATGGAAATACGTCACACATACGACGTTACACATAATAATTATGACCGAGGTGATTTAGCTCGAAGCTAACGTCTAAAGGTGTGAGTCTATCGATAGTGGTAATGTAATGTAAATTATAGGTTTCTATCGATTATTTCCCACCTCTACGAGTTTCTTCTCTTTTTATTTCACAAGGTAACTGTGTTTTCTATCTCTTACGTTAAAAAGCCGAGTGGTAAGACACTCATCACTGTATTTCCCCTGCATATTGGGGCACGTAAGGTATCTTTATATCTAGAATTTAAGTTATGAACGTGGCCGTTGGATTTCAAATTTTTCGAGGTTATTAAATACAAATATACAAGTCTCCAGAATATAAAGACAGGCCAAAGACAGTATTTTGAATTTTTGAAAATATTGTCTGCAACTAGTATTATGAGAGATACCTGCAATAGACTGTATTATTCTTTTTTGTGCAATAAAGACTTTATTAATATGGCTACTGGTTCCCCAAAAACAAATCCCGTATCTTAGACGGGATTCGGCCTGGGGTCGTATTTTCGAATTCAATCGAATTTCTTCGTATACGAGTTAACTCGAAAGAAAAATTTCGTATACGAATTTGAATCTATATTTTTGAACGTCCTTCGAAATTTTATACGTATACTAAAAGAATTTACACCGACAACACTGCAAATTCGAACAACCAAAACTTAAATAATAAAAAAAGAAGAATAATTGGCAGTTTTACTTAACCTAGTTTATGGCGAATTTGTTATCTAAAACAAGAAGTAAAAAAGTTCATGAAATATGGTGGTTCAGTGTCGGCCGAACAAAAAAAGCCATTCTATCAACTCCATTGTGAGGGGCCTTGTTAATCTGTACAATTTTTGAAATTGTACATCCGAATAGTCCTCTAGATGGTTAAGAATGGGTTGGTAAACTTGCCTCTTCGTTCCGCTAATATTATCGCCTCGGCAAGGGCGTTAACTATTTCTTTCTATTAAAAAATTATTTAAACCACCCATTAAAAACAAAGTTCAATGTAAAAATATGGTAGGTATTAATGTAAATTTTATTGTATTGTTCAATCTAAAACAACGATTAAAAACTATCAGCTGAAATTTTATCTGACGTACACGGGCCCAGTGACAACTGAAATGACAAAAATTACTTTGATCGTATACTAGCATCGAAATTCGAATGGTTCATACCCATTCGTGTCGTCGTATACGAAAAAATTCGTATACCCACTATTCGAAAATATAAAAAAACTGGATTTCGAGCGAATTTCTTCTAATTTCGTATGCGAAATATGTTCGAACGAATTCGAAAATACGGCCACTGGGCATAATAAAGCACACTGAGTTGTTTCTCCGTTAAAACTTGTTTTAAATTTCGAAATATAAAACTTAAATTACTGAGTTTAATTTTGCAGAAAGTGCATCAAAATACTTTCTGCAAGTAAGACATTCATCTATATGAAGTCCTAGGTGCTATACTGATGAAACATTGTGGTACTCCTATGTTAATATTCAGATAATTAGATTTATGACTCGCATTTGATTTTTTTCACTGACTCGTGACTCGTATTCAAAGATTTTTGAAAATACCAAAAAATTGTTATTGGATGGTAATTATTTACTTATTTAGGGTCACCTTTTTTATAAATTGGTAACACCTTTCTAGTTTTTATACAATCTGGAAAGTCGTCATAAATGATAAATTAACTAAATATGTTAATGGCGATACTATAAAAGAAACAACCTTTTTTAGTAAAAACCCAAGTATTTCATAAAAGCCTTGAGATTTTTTGTTTTTTAGTGTTTGGTTTAATAATAATTCGTTTAATTTTAATGTAGTGTACGGATGAAAAAGAAGTTGCTCATCCAAAACAGTGTTACAAATGTATGTGCTATCAGCTTTTTTGGGATGGTCGCCATTGTTTCTAATGTAACATTTAAAAAAAAAACAGATTAAAAGTATGGATGTTTCTAATGAATCTGTAATTACGTTATCCCCGTTTGATAGCGTTATGTTACTTTCATTTTTTTACATTTTGAAAAATCGGATATAATTTTCCAAGCACTTTCATAAGGATTATCAGATGTGTTTATTATATTTTGGTATTGTCATTTTTTGATTGAATTTAAAAGCTTTTGATGATCTCTTTTTTATGTTTATAATAATCACGCAGCTCAGAAAATTTTCTAAATAATGCATGCAAATTTTTCAGTTCTTAACTTGATTGTCTCACCTTGTTATTAATTAACCCATTTATTACTATTTGTTTTAGACTTTTTATTTATAATAGAGAAGTTTATGCCAAAATAATACATAAAAATATTTTAAAAAGTATTAAAAGCAATATTTGTGTCTAAAATACCATATATTTAATTCCAGTCCTCTCTTGAGATGTCATTTATAAATTTATTAATATGAATGTCATTAAAATTTATTTTTTGATAGAAAATACTTGCTTACCCGTCCCAAAATCAAACTCAATGAGTACTGTGCGATGATCGGCATACAATATTATAGGTGTTATATTTAAAAACGAAATTTAAAACAGATTCAAGATTTTCTAAAAAAGTATTAATATTACCGGATGGCGCTATAATAACAGTTTAATATTATAACTATGTTATTTAATTTGTCTTTAAAAGAAGTGCAACAAAAATCTGAATATTTACTAGCATAAACCTCTTGAACATTAATTTTGTTTGCCTTGATTACATCTTTATAATCCGTGATATATATAATTATAATCCGTGTCCCTACGCTTCCACTACTGAAGTTGTCACGGGTTTAGTTATCATGTAGTTACTTAGTGCTTAGTACTAGTGTTTTTTATTAAATATGTGCTGCCGCATTAAAAAAAGTCAGTACTAGTAAATTGTCTAATGCCAGAACTTCCACTAGCTTCTTGTGCGTTTAATAAGAGTTTCTGCAAAAATGCTATATTAGAATAAATGTTTCAAAGTTAAGCTGGTTCATCTTAAGGGTCAGTTAGCTAGATCGGTTAGCATAAAACTTACCTGTTTTTAGGTTCTGGTTGGTATGGATTGGATTATGTTTCAACATTATATTCTTGGCACATAGCAGTATTTTTTAAAATTGGTAGATTCTAAAAATATTTAATACAGTTTGAAGACTTCAATAGGTTATATTGCATGCATATGGTTTTAAAAATTATTTATTGTGCCTTAGTGAGTGCAGCATTTTTCTTTATAAAGATACATTTTAAACGGCGATTTTTCTCTGTCCAGCGAATCTTCAGTGAAATGCAAATTACACATACGAGGGATTTTAGGAAGTTATTTTTCCCAATAACGTATGATCCTAAAGTTTTGGGAAAAATTTCAAAAGCATATAACTCTGACCACAATAATCTTATATTTTTATTAAATTATTCAACAATTGAACTTAACTATCCTTATTATAAATCAAAATTCAAATGACAGACAAGGGACCATTATTTTCGATTTGCCTAATAATTCCTCGGCGTCAATTTCTCTAATTTTTGTATATATGCGGCGCCTTAACTGTTCCTGATTTTGTGCTTCCCATCCGTTATTATAGACTTTCCGACTTAATATTGCACTGAACTCTTCAATTGGACGAGCCTGAGGTAGGTTGGGGGGATTGTCTGCTTTCGGTACAAAGGTAATGTTGTTAGTTTCGTACCAGTCCCTTGTGATCCTCGCGTAATGACATGAAGCAAGATCTGGCCAAAAGACTATTCGATCATAGTCTGTATAGATCATGTGTGTTCACAAACTGAAGCAATTTAGAGAGACATCTTTGAATATAAATATTTGCGTTTAAGGCTTCGCCTCGAACAACACCAATGTAGGGCTGTGAGATAAAGCCAGCCTCAGAAATTGCACACCATAGCAAAATTTTGTCCTCAAATTTTTTCTTACTTTTGAATTTTATTTCATCAGGTACATTTTCGCAATCGTTCGTGTAAAACCCATCGTTACCCTTCATCTCAGAGTTGGACAAAGTAAAATATTTTTCATCGTCCATCACGATCAACTTGTTGACGAAATGCACTCGCCTTAACGCGCGGCAATATCTCGGAATTCTCTCTAATTGATCCTCTGTGTATTTTGGAGCTTTCCTTCTTTTCCGGTAGATAATATTGTTACTCGATAGGGTCCTGTATACTGTAGTCTTTCCAACATGAAATCTTCTGGTCAGTTTTCGCTGTGAGACCCCAATTTTGTTCTTAGCTGCTTCAATCAGTCTTGCCTCTCTTATATGGTTCAAAATCCGCGGTCGGCCACTTTTACGCAAGTTAACACATGGTATCCCTTCTTCACATTCTCTGATTGTGCGATAAATTGTCGATTTGCTTATGTTTTGATCTCGATAAATATTAACAATATCTCGTTTCGACATTCGCCCAACCATATTATAAACACCTCGACGAATATCAATTTTATAAGACATTTTGCAGAGCACAAACCAAAATATTCTGCTTTGTTTATTAAATGTCAATAACTGATGACATTTCAATTCCATGGCCTTCTTTGTTAAATACATTTTGCTTCTCAATCAGACCAGGTGAAATTTTTCCGAAAACTTTAGGACCATACGTTATTGCAAAACAATATCCATGCCTCTCGAATTTCTTTAATTCACATTTATACATATTGTAATTTTTACAATACTTGAACTTGACTTTGAAAGACGTCACCATTGCTCTGTATACGTTTCGAAGTAATCACCTACATCAAGAGCACTTGTGGTAACTTTAATTGGAATGACTATATACCTTCTCATAGAGAGAGCTCCCCGTTTTAGGCTACGCGCCTCTTCAGAGAATGGAGTATGGGTTTGTTTGGTTGGAAGTTGGCTTTCTTTTTCTTTTGACAACTGTACTACACCTACTTGTCCTCTGTTTATGAGTCAGTTTGCGCGTTTTCCAGTCGACCCCATAACCAGTGTATTGCACTGTAATTACGGACCTTCCAAAACGTTGGCTTTCGCAACTCAGTATGTTGTCGCCGGTGTGTGATGTCGTTTATATTTGCCCCTGATTTAAGAACCAGTGTATTGCAGTGCAATTCCGAATTGACGGTTTGTGTTAACTGAAATGAAATGCTCTCAATTATATGGCCGTTATAGTAACCATAACATGCCTGAGTACGCTAGTAGCGACCTCTATATGAATTATGAAGCAACGAGAAGTCAGGAGCATTCTTTTTGGTGGCGAATTAGATGAACTGCAAAACCAAGCTTACTGGAAGCTATTGGAAGATAGCTTATCTGGATTATTCCGACAATACATCTATAGTTCACTCTTGAAAAACAACATATCTTGCACTATTTAAGTAATGACAGCAAAGTGATAATATTTGTCCACTCTTATTAATATATTAGTGAATAATTAAAAAAAAAAATTGTAGGTAAAATATATTCGGATCTAGTCTGAATCGATGTCAGAATGAAGTACCACATTTAGGGAAAATATCTTCGCATATAGTCGGAATCGATGTCAGAATAAAATACCATATGTTCAGATTTTACATCCATATATATTTAATCAAGTTTAGATTGGAAACTTCATCATTTTAAAGAAATTTTAATGATTCAAGTATCGAGATATACAAGCGACTTGAGGTCACTTGAATAAATCTAAAGTAAAAAATTAACGTTGTGTTTTTTTAATGTTCGAAAATTGCTATAGTTCAATGAGCAATAATAATTTGCACTTAAATTAAATATAATTAGTTCACTGACCCTAAAATTAATTTATTACCTTTATTTTTGTGACAAATTCGTTGTTAAACCAAGTTTTCTGTTACCATATATTCATGTAAGATAGTGTCACGCAATACCCGTATATTTCGACAGGACTTACAAATGTTGGTGTTTCGAAAAAGGTGCTGGCTTGAAATAACTCAGGACAAGATTGAAACAAACTGAAATTAATTGTAGTTTTTGCGTTTAAATATTATTCCAGTTCTTGATTATTTCCAAATAATATTTTCTGCGTTTGAAATAATGAATCAACAATAACAAATAAAACCGAAAAGGCATCTAAACTCATTAATAATACGAGCTTTATCAGACTTCAAGTTGTGATCCTAGTATTTATCTCTAAAAAGGCTATGATGACAAGTCACACCGTTTGTCCAGTAAACTAACGACGCCATCTAGAAAAGGAATCTGAACTATTGCCATTTGACATTTCAATCATATTTTGTTCTTGAAACTATAAATTTAATTAATAATACGGTATTAATTACATATTAATATAATTAATAATTAATTTTTATATTTTTAAGGTAGAATTTAATACAAAATAATTTAAAGCTTTATGTTACTTTAGATATAAAATCGCCATCTGAACAAAGAAATCTGAATTAATTATTTTTTTCAAAAATTGCAAAAATGTGGGTTACTGTAATTGTAAGGTAAGATCAATGACATATCTATATAAAAGGCTATGATGACAAGTCACACCGTTTTTCGAGTAAGGTAACGACGCCACCTAGGAAAGAAATCTATTGCTAATTCATTCTACAAATTGATGATTCACATATTGTTAATCAGAAATTTTACTACTACTAGCAAAATTGCAAAAAATATAGGTTACTGTAATTATAAGGTAAGATCGATGACGTATAATATTGTTACGATAAATATACTGGCCTAAATTTTATGACTAAATATTCTGTTTTGTTGTAGAAATTTCGGTGGAAGTCTAGAACCAAAATTATGGTGAATGAGCCCGGCTAAGCTTCTCGATCTTTCGATGCAAGACAATGCGATCTTTCGATGCTGTTCTCGAATATCAGGATTGCTTATAAAATAACCGAACTTTGATTGAAGAGGACAGTTAATTCTGAAGACCCGCGGCCGCGATATTTATTGTTACGCTCGCCTAAATAAATTATGTGTATTATTCGTTTAAATAAATTGATATAAATTATTGTGCCTTTTAATGAATTAAGATAAGAACAAGACATTATAAATTAAATAGACATAAATAAATATCATTTCATTGGTGTCAGAAGTGGGATACGTAAAATAAATTGTGAAAATGGCTACGATTTATGAGCTCACAGTGACGAATTTAAGAAGACATCTCGAAGACAGAGAATTAGCTTCTACCGGAAAAAAGGCTGAGTTAGTCCAACGACTAAAGAACGCTTTGCTAGAAGAAGGTCTAGATCCAGAGACTTATATATTTGAAGATGCTGTCATCTCGTCGATTTCGAAATTGGAGAACAAAGTTTCTGACGATATTTCGAAAGTTTCTTCTGATGTAGCCAAAGTTTCTGGTGATGTAGCCAAAGTTTCTGGTGATGTAGCCAAAGTTTCCGGCGACATCGCATCATTGGAGAACAAAGTATCCGGCGACATCGCTTCTTTAGAAAGCAAAGTTTCTAACGAGATTTCTTCTCTGGAAAGCAAAGTTTCTGCTAACATCTCTAAAGTCACTTCAGAGATATCTGCTCTTGACGATAGAGTGTCTTCGTTAAAAAACCAAGTTGCTGCCGATATGTTGGCCTTCGAAGAAAAGATATGGAAAGAGATGGAAAGGAAGATGGAGGAAACAGGGACAGCAGAGAGAGGTAACAATCCGATTACAATGGAGATAAAAGAAGACGAGACGAAATGTAAGTTGGAGACACGGCCGAAATTTGAAGGAAGTGGAGGTTCTATTCATGTTAAAGTCCCAACTTTCGATGGAAAATCGTCATGGAACAACTACATGAAACAGTTCGAATCAGCCGTAAGAGCAAATGGATGGTCTGAAAAAGAAAAGCCGGTAAACCTGACTATCGCTCTTCGAGGAGATGCCTTAGATGTGCTTCAGACCATAGCCGTAGAGGAGACCGATGATTTCGAACAACTGAAGAAGAGGTTAAATATGCGATATGGCCACGAACATTTGGAGCATGTATATCAGTCGCAGCTTAAAAATCGTAGACAGAAGAAAGATGAGGCTCTTCAAGAATATGAGGTAGATATTGCCAGATTAGTACGATATGCTACTATCTACAAAGTAATTGTAGAGCCCATTCTTACATATGGAGCAGAATGTTGGCAAATGACAGTAAAAGGAAAGAAAAAAGTTGACACGGTTGAAATGGACTACCTAAGAAGAGCTTGCCGTATATCAAGAGTAGAACGTATACCTAATGCTGAAATTAGAAGAAAAACAGATAGAGTACATACAACTTCTGAAAGAATAGAAACTAGACAGTTAATATGGTATGGACACGTACAGAGGATGGACGACAACAGATGGCCAAAAAGAGCTATGGAATACAATCCAAGTAATAGAAGGAAACGAGGAAGACCAGCCAAGTCTTGGATACAAGGTGTTATGGAAACCATGAAAGATAGAGCCATTGATGAAGACACCTGGAGAGATAGAAAAAGATGGCGATCGAAATGCGGGAAGCGGCAGAAGCTGTAGGATCCCCGCTTATATATATATATATATATATATATATATATATATATATATATATATATATATATATATATATATATAGTACGATATGCTTATCCAACAGCTCCCGAAGACATGATGGAAAAATTGGCCGTTCAGACGTTTATTGATGGTCTTCGTGATCATGAAATGCAGAGAACACTACGATTAGCTTGTCACAAGACGCTGGTTGATGTCTTATCCGCCGCCCTCGAATATGAGTCAGCTACGCAGGCCTCTGGCGGTTACAGTAAAGTTAGGACTGTAAAAGAGGAAGGAGATGAAGATAAACTTGACCAGCTCGTTAATATGATAAAAAGCATGACATACAAGAAAACGAAGACCATCAGATGCTGGAATTGTGGCGAAATAGGACACGTACGAAGCTCCTGTAAGCACCCTAGGTACGACGCAAATCAAGAAACTCACCATCAGGAAAACTAGAACGGGTCAGCCTTAGGGGGGCAGCTTCGACCCAGAACTTCTCCAAAGACCCTCTCATACTAATAGCTTCTTTGAAATGTCGTGAAGATAGTGTATATGTAGGTGGAGACATAAATGGCAAAAAGCATACGTTGTTGGTGGATACCGGAGCGACCAGAACCATTATACGCCCAACAGTTATAAACAGCCGTAAGAAACTGTTACCAACGAGGTTGCGACTTCGGACCGCTACAGGTGAAAATGCCAACATTCATGGAGAAATCCAGGTACAATTGGGAATTGGGGCAGAAAAGTTTGTCCATACTGTTATAGTTGCTGACATCGAAGAGGATGTTATATTAGGAATGGACGTAATGAATATGCATGGATTCCAATTGGATTTTAAGAATAAGGTAATCAAAGTTGGCAACGAGGAGGTATTTCTCCATCCACATAATGACAACACTGTGCAAGCAGCCATTAAAGAAGATACAGTCGTGCCTGCGAGAAGCGAAACGATCATAGTAGCGCGGCTACAGGGAATTGTGGACGAAGGGAGACCTGTTATGATGGAGCCTTGGAACCACGACGATGAGTTTGGCCGTGGAATCATAATTGGAAAGGAATTGGTGACTTCGGCTAAAGAAATTCCTGTGAGACTTAGTAATGTCAACGACTACCCAGTGACCATAAAAAAAGAGACAAAAGTAGGAACTTGTGTACCTGTGACATCCATAATCCGTCAGGCGACAACATCTGATAATTCCAACGACAAATTCGACCAAATGGTTGCAGTTGCAGGACAGTCTCTAAATCAGATGGAGAAAAGGAAATTAAGGGAATTTCTTCGGCAGTATCGTGATATTTTCGTACCGAAAGGAGGAAAGACGGGAAGAACTACCGTTGTTAAGCATAAAATTGATACTGGTAATGCTAAGCCAATTCGTCAAACAGCTCGACGATTACCACAGGCGAAGAGAGAGGAAGCTGAAACGATTGTTCAGGAAATGAAGAAAGACGGGGTGATAGAACCCTCTACGAGCCCATGGGTCTCTCCGGTGGTCCTGGTTAAGAAGAAAGACGGAACGACGAGGTTCTGTGTGGATTACCGGTTGCTGAACAACGTTACCAAGAAAGATAGTTATCCTCTGCCTCGGATCGATGACACATTGGACACATTGGCTGGAAGTAAATTGTTTTCTACTTTAGATTTGAAGTCTGGATACTGGCAGGTAGAAATGGACCCAGTAGATAAAGAAAAGACAGCCTTCACCACAGGATCTGGATTGTGGCAATTAAACGTGATGCCATTTGGACTCTGTAATGCTCCTGCGACATTTGAGAGGCTTATGGAAAATGTGTTGAGAGGGTTATCTTGGAAAACATGCCTGGTTTATTTGGATGACATAATCGTCTTGGGAGAGACATTCGCAGATCATTTGAGGAATTTAGAAAACGTTTTTAATCGACTTAAAGCTGCCCAATTGATGCTAAACCCCAAGAAGTGCCAGCTATTTCAAGGTAGAGTCAGTTATCTGGGTCATATAGTCAGTAAAGAAGGAGTGGCCGTGGATAAGGGAAAAATCGATTCCATTAAGGAATGGCCAAAACCAACTGACAAACATCAAGTGAGAAGTTTTCTTGGACTATGTACTTACTACCGGAGGTTTATTAAGAAGTTTGCAGATATCGCTAAGCCATTAACGCGACTTACAGAGGAAGCAAGAGAATACCGCTGGGATATAGACTGCCAAAATGCCTTTGAAACGTTGAAAAAGCATTTAATAACAGCACCAATTTTAGGGTATCCACTGCCAGAAGGAGAGTTCATCTTAGATACGGATGCAAGTAATGTGGGAATTGGAGGAGTGCTGTCTCAGATTCAAGGAGGACAGGAACGAGTTCTCGGATATTTTAGTAAAGTTCTTTCAAAACCTGAACAGAATTATTGCGTCACGAGAAGAGAACTTCTGGCAGTAGTGAAATCAGTAGAGCACTTCTATCAATACCTCTATGGCAGAAAGTTTCTAATCCGAACCGACCATGGTTAAGTGGTTGATGCAGTTTAAGAATCCAGAGGGTCAGATAGCCAGGTGGATCGAACGACTCCAAGAATACGATTTTAAGATTGAGCACCGGGCCGGAGTTAGCCATAGAAACGCTGATTCTCTTTCCAGAAGGCCATGCCCAGCAGAGTGTTCCCACTGCAACAAAACGGAATCCAAGGAAGCAGCAGTGCTAAGAACGACGATTGTCAACGACGACTGGACGCCTACTAAGATAAGGGAAGAACAAGAGAGAGATCCAGTTATACAGAAAATCCGAAAATGGAAAGAGGAAAACCGTCGACCACCTTGGCAGGAAATATCAAACCTATACTCAGTAGTTAAGACGTATTGGGCCCAGTGGGACTCATTTATCATCGAAGATGGCTTGCTCAAACGAGTCCTGGAAAATGATGACGGTTCGGAGAAGAGAAGACAGTTGGTGATCCCAAAGAGCAGAATAGCCGAAGTACTTCGTCAGTTACACGACAGTCCATCGGGAGGGCATTTTGGTGTAAGGAAAACCCTTCAGCGAATTCGGGAACGGTTTTATTGGATGAACAGTTCCGACGATGTAAAAGACTGGTGTAAGAAATGTACTATTTGTGCCACGAGTAACGGGCCTTACCGAAAAAGGAGAGCTCCTATGAGACAATATAATGTTGGAAGCCCGTTTGAAAGAATAGCTTTGGACATCGCTGGGCCATTTCCAGAAAGTGGAAATGGAGGCAAGTACATGCTGGTAGTAATGGATTACTTCACTAAGTGGGTCGAGATTTACGCACTTCCAGACCAGAAGGCCGCCACCGTTGCAGATAAGTTGATCCAAGAATATATCAGCCGATTTGGAGTGCCTTTGGAGATCCATAGTGACCAAGGCAGGAACTTCGAAAGCGATCTATTCCAAGGAATATGTGATAGACTAGGCATGAAGAAAACAAGAACTACCGCGTATCATCCGCAATCGGATGGTATGGTAGAAGGAATGAATAGGACAGTTGGCAAGTATTTGACAAAGATGGTGTCCGATCATCAGCGAGACTGGGACCAATACCTTCCGTTCTTCACAATGGCCTACAGATCTGCTGTTAACGAATCAACAGGCCAGACACCAGCCAAAGTCCTATTCGGACGCGAAATGCGACTACCTTGTGATCTCGAGTTTGGATGTCGACCTGGAGAAGATGTAGCAGGTGAAGATTATGTGATCGAATTACGAAGAAGAATGGACGATGTACATGAGTTGGTCCGTTCCCACCTTCAGATCGCTAGCGACCGAATGAAGAAACGGTACGATACACAAGCCGAAAAGGGTTGCTTTAAGAAGAACGACAAGGTCTGGCTCTATAACCCCAAGAAGCGAAAAGGTTGTTCTCCCAAATTGCAGCAGTTTTGGGAAGGCCCATACCTAATTATGGAGAAGATCAACGATGTCATCTACCGAATAAGCAAGATTCCGAAGGGAAAGCCGATGATAGTACACCATAACCGGCTGGCGTCTTTCGAAGGTGACCACGACGTAGATGAAGAAGGGGAGGTAAACCAAGTCAAAGACGTGTCTGACCTCACGTTTGAGGAATTCATGGGTGCCTATGGAGGTACCGGTAAAGCAAGACATGGTGTTACCACTGAAGAAAAGCAAGATCTACTCGCGCTCCCCGATGACTACTCGCTGGCCCTTACCATCCCGGCCAGTATCAAAGACGCACCAGGGTTGGCATCCGTCTTTCGAAGGAAGTTTGGTCGAGTTGCAGAACTTCAATGCCAAGTGCCAGCTCCCGGTAAAACCTTGAAACTCCAAGATGCATCACGTTACCTTTTCTACCTGGTAACAAAAGACACTGCCCGTGACCAACCTACCTACCGAGATGTATGGGAAGCCTTACTTCAATTGAGAGAGCACGTACTAGAGTCCGACGTGCAAAAGTTAGCCATGCCAAAGTTGGAGTGCCGCCAATTAGATTGGAGGGTTATCCGAAATATGGTGGAGGAGATCTTCAAAGACACCGAAGTCCAGGTGTTAGTCTGTTGCAATCCGCTAAGTACCTTGTGCGGAGAGAAAACCGTCCCTTGTCATTTTTATACAATTGGAAGTTGTAAAAGAGGGTCCAGTTGCCGATACCAGCATACAGTTCCGGTTCCAGTCCCGACAAGGTTCCAGGAGGAACCATCTTTTAAGAGGGGGGCAATGTTACGATAAATATACTGGCCTAAATTTTATGACTAAATATTCTGTTTTGTTGTAGAAATTTCGGTGGAAGTCTAGAACCAAAATTATGGTGAATGAGCCCGACTAAGCTTCTCGATCTTTCGATGCAAGACAATGCGATCTTTCGATGCTGTTCTCGAATATCAGGATTGCTTATAAAATAACCGAATTTTGATTGAAGAGGACAGTTAATTCTGAAGACCCGCGGCCGCGATATTTATTGTTACGCTCGCCTAAATAAATTATGTGTATTATTCGTTTAAATAAATTGATATAAATTATTGTGCCTTTTAATGAATTAAGATAAGAACAAGACATTATAAATTAAATAGACATAAATAAATATCATTTCAATATATTATATTTATTATATGTCAATATAGTAGAAACCCTCAATTCAGAAGAGTGATTTCATAGTTTAAACGCCGAATATCCTCAAATTTAAATGTACACAGCGGCCCTCGAAAACTGCCTGTTTTCTCGATTGCAATTTGCGTTTCCTCATAAGAAATTACAGAATATATAAAGTAGTATATTTATTTGTGCTTCTCTATAGTAGACTTGACCAGAAGTTGTCGTACAGTGTAGCCAATTCTTGTTCACAAGTAGTAATTATGGTCATACAAAACGTGTATTCTTCCACGCAGCGATTATTACCGTCATAAAAATACCAAAAAACATGATTTTTTCAATAGTAAAAATTAAGCACAAAATTGTAATTAAATAAATTTTATTTATATGTTCCGTTTCGTTACATATTTAAATTTATAAAATAAAAATAGATATTTTAAAACAATATTTTTCAATCGTTTGGCAACTTTTGAATTAGCGGCGGAACGCCGTTTCAATTCAGATCCACAGAAAGCCGTAAAACTAGTTTTTGTCGAGCGAGTGTCCATAAACAATAGTTCATATTCATTGGCGTTTCTGAGAATAGGGCATGTGTTGCATTTTGTGAATATATTTTATGCGATAAATTTGTGTTATTGATAATACGAGTGTTATAGTTTGTCGTTTTATAGTAAATTTTTAGTTATATTCTGTGATTATTTGGTTTGAGTTTTATTGGAGTTGGACGAAAAACCGAGTTGTTCCAAGAGAAGACAGCAAAATTCTGATATTGATTCCAAAAATGAAATGCCGCAAAAGAGACGGAAAATGTTAACGTCCAAAGAGAAGGTAATAATACGAAACGTTTATGAAGGAATTGTCGGCAGAAAAATGGAATTAAATGTTAGCCAAGCGGTCGACATTTGTAGCAGTTTCACAAAAGTATCCGTTAGCTGTATTTATCGTGTACTTAAAAATACATCGGAAAATAAAAAGCAAGAAATAGGTAAAACTAGAGGTAGGAAAAGCATTGTTTTCGATGACGAGACAAGGAATATTATACGTCGAAAAATTCATTCATTTTATTTTCGGAGTGAAATTCCAACAGTGAAAAAAATTTTTCAAGAGCTCAAAAACGATGACTCTTTACCCAAGATATCTCATAGGGTCGTAATCGGAACCATGCGCGAAATGAACTTTCGATATGTAAAACGCAACAGAAAAAGTATGCTATTAGAAAAAAATGAAATTATTCTGTGGAGAAGAAAATAGTTAGAAGAAATACGAAAAATTCGCAGCACTGGATGCAAAATATATTATTTGGATGAAACCTGGATTAACGAAGGTCATACAGTTGGAAAAGTTTGGCAAGATTTAAATGTCAAAAGTAAACGCGAAGCATTTATAGAAAGCTGGTCTACAGGATTAAAAGCTCCATCAGGAAAGGGACGGCGTTTAATCATCACCCATATAGGAAGTGATACAGAGTTCTTTGATGATGGTTTGCTTCAATTTGAGTCGAAAAAAACAGGTGATTATCATAAAGAAATGACTTCCGAAGTATTTGAGCGCTGGTTTAAGAGAATCTTACCAAAATTGGAATCTGGGTCTGTGGTTGTTATGGACAATGCGCCATATCATAGCCGCAGACTAGAACAATTACCGACGACGGCATGGCGGAAAGGGGGAATTCAAGAATGGCTTACAGAAAAGGGGATTGCATACGAAGAATCAATGCTTAAAATTTAACTACTTGACATTGCACGGTTAAGGAAAAGTGAATATCTTAAATATGTTGTGGATGAAACTGCAAAAGATTATGGTGTCAAAGTTCTACGTATACCACCCTATCATTGCGAACTTAATCCCATTGAACTTATCTGGGCGCAAGTGAAAGGAAAAGTAGCACGCAATAACAAAACGCTCAAATTAAACGAAGTTAAGGAACTTTTGATTCAACCAATCCTCCATGTAACTCCAGAGAAATGGGCTAAATGTATAGGCCACATAATTAAAGAAGAATATCGTATGTGGGAACTTGACACTCATGTCAAAGTTTTACTAGAGCCAATTATAATTACACCAGGTAAAGATAATGACAGCGATAGCAGCACTGCATCTTCAGATTTAGACAGCGAATAATATTTTCTAATAGTTTAGTAGGCATCAGCATAAAAAAACCAAAAACAAAAAAATTATTTATTTATTATTATTTATTTTATTTTATAGGATTTTATTTTGTTTTGTTTTATACTGTTTAAGTGTTTTGTTTATTTTATTTAATGGGACAATATGGCTCTTGGTGAACACCCATGTAAAAAAAAGTGACGCGCCACAAGACATACCTCTCGGGTGGTGTGGAAACTGTCTTAAAATTTGTTTTAAAAAAATTTCATTGCGTAACTCTTTAAGAACGGGTCACGTCAAAAGACGTTTTAGCGTAACTTCCGCGACAGCCTGGTGGCATCAGTAAGCTTTCTGCAAAATTACTTGTTTTTTATAGCTTTTTGTTTGTGGCATTCTGTATTTTTAGGAGACTGTATGGAATAAGCCACAAAATATTTATTTATAGGTTTAATTTACTGACGTTTCGATCTCTATATAAAGAGATCATTTTCAAATATACAAATGATAGCAATATTTATTTTTCTGTGGCTTTTTGCTTGTGGCATTCCGTATTTTTAGGGAGAATGTTGGAAATAAGCCACAATACATCTATTTACATGTTTATTTTACTGACGTTTCGATCTCTAGTACAGAGACCGTTTTTAAAGTTAAGAAAAAAAAAGAAAATAATATAAGAATATATAAATATATAATAATAAACAAATAAAATAAATATAACTATAATTTATATCTTTGAAAACGGTCTTTGGATATAGAGATGGAAACTTTAGTAAAAACCTGCAGATAAATATATTGTGACCTATTTTGAACAATAATATTTAAACAATGTAATATAATTAACGTTGAAATAAAAGTGAGTGTACGCCACTGGATTTTCATACGTCTTTCCCCACTTCTACGCCTTCAAATGATGACTTACTCTCCCAAATAGTGAAATGAGAGTTTAGTCATTGGAATTATTTACGGGAGGCCTATGCCCAGCAGTGGACTCAAAACGGCTAATGATGATGATGTCATTGGTTAAGATAAACATACACTTACTATAAAAATAAAATGACGTTTAACAAACGTCAACGCTTTACCAAAATAAAATAAATTTAAAAATAAATAAAATTAAATAAAGGTAAATAGAATTACGTAAAATTAAATACTATTAAGTAAAAGCTATCCCTGTAAAAACTCTTTCTGTTTATATATAAAAATACCCTTTCTGCTTTATTTCCCATGTAAAATCCCGTAAGAAAATACTAAGGCTCATTCTGCTCATTTTTGAGCGTGTTATGGTGGGTGTAGTTCGTAGGATCGTGACGTATGATACATCATTGGAAAGGAGAGGGGGTAGTGAACGTTTTAAGAAAGAAAAAACACACATTACGGCATTGGTAAGAGGGCATTACATCATACATCCTTTGTTGTTAGTCCGATTGGAGCGTGTGATATGTTAAATGAAAGAAAAGGATATCATGAATATATTAAGACAAACATATTACAACAAATATATTAAGAAAAACAAACAAGGCTGCGATTACCAAAAGGGCACTACACACTATTTTCATTATTGATGAACATATAATTACATACGAGATGTCCACTATGGGTAAAAATAGTTTAACTAAAAGACAAATTATGACTTATTGACTTAAAGAAGACCTCTGGCTGAGTACAAAATAAACAACTGAACGAATCCTAACATGCAACATAGCAAATGAAAGGGGAGGATATAACGAATATATTTAGATAGAAAAAACAAACTAAGCGACTACCAAAAGGGTACACAGCGTCTTCATTATTAATGAACATATAGTTACATGCGAGATCTCATAGGGCACTATGGATAAAAATAGTTTAACTAAAAGAAAAATTTTGATTTATTTACTTAAAAAAGGCCTCTGGCTGAGTACAAAATAAACAACTGAACGAATCCTAACATGCGACATAACAATTGAAAGGGGAGGATATAACGAATATATTCAGATAGAAAAATACAAAGAAACTGCCAAAGTCTACAATACACATCGTCTTCGTTAATAATGAACGTATAGCGACATACGACATATCTCATGACAGTGTGGATGATAATAGACAAATTGCTTTATATGTAAAGCATAAATATAACGTACATTTGCTTTATTGACTTGAAAAATGACTCTGACTGATTAAAAATAGACAACTAGCATATGACACGTCAAATCAAACGACGTAAGACATATAGTACATATAATGTATATAGCGTGCCATCAAGATATATTTATATATATATATATATATATATATATATATATATATATATATATATATATATATATATGTGTATATATATATATATATATATATATATATGTATATATATATATATATATATATATATATATATATATATATATATATATTGTAGCGTTTTTAAATAAAACAAGCGGTTCGAATTTATATAAATATATTTATTTATTAAAGTTTACAGTTCGGTAATATCTTAACAACTAAACTAACTCCTAACATCGTTACATATATATACCAAAGTACTATGTTCTAGAACATTTTCACCTCTAATTCGCCTACGTGACGGGTTGTTCTCTCTCGCACTCTATATCCCTGGAATTTTCTAGTCGCTTTGCGTTGAGATGCAACCGTTACACGGGTCACGCTGAATGCATGTTCGTAACACTGCTCCCCTCTTAGTTCTGAGCGTCCCGATCAGTAATTCTATAATATGTAGGCCCATGATGGCGGAATCTACAGGACTCTCTAGCTCTGCATGAACCCCTCAGAAAGAAATAACAGTCTACTGTCTTTGAAGGACACGATCTCTTCGGATTAGTGCAACACACAGTAATTCTTACGCCGGTTTTTCGAAAGATCACTTCAAGCATGCTTCTGACAATCTTCCAATCCAGATTATCTAGCGCATGGCCTATCTTGGGTAAGGCCAAATTCTTGATGTCGTAATTGCAGACGATTTTCTTCAAATAAGTTAGAGCACGCCATATATCCTCGTAAATTGCCCTGTTTGTATACGACTTCCTGGTCACCATATACAGCAAAGATCGAGGACCATCTACTAATCTCAAGTACTTTCCCAACTTTAGGCTGCTGATTTTTTAACTCGTCCAAACGACCGAACTTCTTATAAAATACGGATGAGATTCCTTTAGTCGTCTCAAGATCTTGGGCAACACAGTGGGCTAGAGAGACGTTATGCGGAACACTAAAAAGATCCTACTTAACTTCTGTGGTCACGCCGAATCTAGCACTCTTTCTCTCTGCGTAATTTGACATAAATTCATTAAAGCTTGGTTGCCGGTAATATATGATCTCATGTTGAAGGGTTCTTCTGTTTCATTTGAGCCAGCATAAGGTGCAAGACGATTTATGTGAACTACTTTTGGTTTACCTTTCGGCAACTTCTTAATTCGGTATATTACTTCATTTATTCTCTTTTTAATTTCATACGGACCCTCCCATTGTCTTTGCAGTTTAGGAGACAAGCCACGACGACGTTGTGGATTATAAAGCCAAACAAGATCACCTAATTCATAGCTTTCATTCTTGCATTGAGAATCGTATTGATCTTTCAGTCTGTCACTGGCTAACTGGATGTGTTGTCGGGCAAGTTCATGAATGTTGTTCATTCTTAACATCAGGCGGTCGACATAATCTTCGCTTGCAACATGTTCTTCGGAAGGTCTGCAGCCAAACTCTAGGTCGCAGGGCAAACGAACTTCACGACCTAACATTATTCAGGTTGGAGTCTGGCCTGTAGTTTCATTCACTGCCGAGCGGTAGGCCATTAGAAATAAATGAATGTACTGGTCCCAATCTCTTTGATGTTCTAATACAACTTTGGACAGGTGTTTACCCATCGTTCGGTTCATCCTCTCGATCATTCCATCTGATTGAGGATGCAAGGATGTCGTTCTAGTCTTATTGACACCAATCAATTTACAAACGTTT
Organism: Diabrotica undecimpunctata; assembly: GCF_040954645.1. NCBI lineage: Eukaryota > Metazoa > Arthropoda > Insecta > Coleoptera > Chrysomelidae > Diabrotica > Diabrotica undecimpunctata. The sequence goes on from NC_092808.1 coordinate 68,062,859, forward strand.
TGGAAAAGGGTTGACTCGAAGTTTCTCCCTTGGTCGGAGTGGATCTCCAAAGGAACACCAAATCGGCTAAAGAATTCTTTAACAAGTACCTTTGCAACGGTAGCAGCTTCTTCATTTGGTATCGCATAGGCCTCAGTCCATTTCGTAAAATAATCCATAGCTACCAGAATATATTTATTTCCATCATTCGTCTCTGGAAGTTGACCTGCAATGTCGATTGCTATTCTTTCCATAGGAGTACCAACATTGTACTGTTTCATGGGTGCCCTCTGTTTACCAACTGGACCATTACTGGTGGCACACAGTTCACATTTCCGGCACCATCTTCTTATATCATCGTTACAGTTCACTCAATAGAACCGTTCTCGAACTTTTTGCGGAGTCTTCGTAATACCAAAATGTCCACCCGATGCACCGTCATGCAACTGACGCAATACTTCTGACACTTTACTTTTAGGTACAATCAACTGAAGCTTAGTTTCTGTACCATCATTGTTCTCAAAGGTTCTATACAGAAGATCGTCTTTCAGCACTAGGCAATTCCATTGGCTCCAGTAACACTTGACTTCGGGACTACATGCACTACTGTCTTGCCGAGAAGGTCTTCCACTTCGACGCATCCAATCCAATACTCTTTTTATACATGGATGATCTGCTTGAGCGTCTTGTAGCTGTTGAGGCTGCCATTGATCATTAATGACGGTGGTTCGCCTCACGGGACAAAGTCGTTCTTCTAATTTAAGACAGTGATTACAAGTTGCACTGTACGGCCATCTTGACTGAGCATCAGCATTTGAATGACTTTTTCCAGCCCTGTGTTCGATTTGTTCTAGCTTTCTGACTGTTGTATTATTTTCTTGCAATTTACGGCGAATGTGACCTACGTCGCAACCATTCCAATATCTGGTTTCGCATCTCTTGGGCATCATGTTACGAACTATCGTTTTGTACGTCGCTCTCTTTAGAGGTTCGTACTCGATAGCTCCGTGAAGCTCGACTAGCTGTCTCGTGTTCCAACGCAATGGCGACCGCTTCATCTAAAACTTTCGGTCTTGCTAGTCGTAAAGCTTTCTGTAGTTCACTGTCTCTCAACCCATTGATGAAGGTATCTACAGCAATTTCTTCCAATATGTTGTCTGGTGTCTCTGGATAAGCCAACAGAGCTATACGAGCAACATCTGCTTCAAATTCTTGCAAACTCTCACTTGCTCGTTGGATTCTACTTCTTATTTGTACTTTGTAGACTTGTTGTAGATGGGCATCTCCGTAACGTTTGTCTAGTCGAGTGAACAAGGTCTGGTAACATTTTTCTTGACCCTTAGGAATTTTCCAAATGTACTATTTGCGACACATATTTTATTTTCGTTAAAACTGCTTCTTTTGCTAACTGGAACTGGAATGTCTCTGGGTCTTCTCCATTCTTGTTGAGAACAGTCTTCAGTATCTTCTTTGACCCGCTGCAGTCTTCATCGCGTTCTTCTAGTTGCTCACGCAACTGTTTTACTGAAAGTTTTACTAGCAGCATCTTTGGTCAGGCACACACGTACTTTTTTAAATGTTCTTTCGTACAAATATCACTACCTAACTACGCGGATGTTCCCGTCGAACAATACTTTTCAAAAGTTCAAAATTTTTAAATAAAACGAGCGGTTCGAATTTATATAAATATATTTATTTATTAAAGTTTACAGTTCGGTAATATCTTAACAACTAAACTAACTCCTAACATCGTTACATATATATACCAAAGTTACTATGTTCTAGAACATTCCCACCTCTAATTCGCCTACGTGACGGTTTGTTCTCTTTCGCACTCTATATCCCTGGAATTTTCTAGTCGCTTTGCGTTAAGATGCAACCGTTACACGGGCCACGCTGAATGCATGTTCGTAACAATATATATACAGGGTGGTCCTTAAGTAATTGTACAAACAGAAACCGTAGATTCTGCACTTTAAAATATTACGATTTAAGCCAACTTGCTTTAATAAAATGTTGATATTGAGAAAGATACTGAGTGTTAAAGTGGAAATTGAAAATTTTATTTTTCGCTATAACTTTTACGTTTGTAAATATTTTTGGACAAAAATTTATAATTGGACGCTCTTAAGTAGGATAAATTATACTTTTATACATACATTAATGTAACTGATAGAGGGCGCCACATATGCCACATGTGTGGCATAGATTTGCGCTTAACTTTTTTGCGCTTTAAGTTAGCTCTATTTGTGTTAAAAAATATTAAACATCATTATTTTTACAAAGAAAAGGTATACTAGTTAGAAACCACAAAACAAAAAGTACTGAAAACCTGTAGATAAGCATAATTCATAGTTTATTCTTATTAAAACAACTCAAAGATGATAATGTAACATTACAAAATTTTTGTTATAGCTGCTAAATGTCTTATTGGAGCTAAATGTCTTATCATCATACATACAATTTCCCTTTTCTATCGCTTCTTAAGTTTCTATACCTACTGGCGTTGTATTACTTTTTCCCTATTGTAAAATGCTGAAAACCCAAAATATGTGGTTTATGCGAGATGGTATACCTCCACAGTCTAGAGAGAAGGCAGTGAGAACATAGCTAAATACAACTTTTCTGAACGTTGAATTGGTCGTGGTAGTCATATTCCTTGGCGAGATATTGATATAATTATTTAATTTATAAAAAATCCCAAAAGAATACTTAATATTTATTAAGTCAATTGTTTACCCATTTTTATTAGGACAATTAGAAACTAAAGCACAGGTATTGAATAACACATATGTATCTTGTTTCATAATACTTTTGCTACAAATCTAACCTTAAAGACTCAGAATTTTTACAGAAACATCATCGTTGGCCTAATAACCGATATTGTTATAAATATAGTAAACACACAGGCAATTTAGTTCAGCATAATATTAGTTCGTTACTTAATCATAATAGTCCATTTGTTCGATATGTAATTATAGTTACTCGTAAGCTGTAACGTAATCATATATATAAGTAATGTCATCGATATATTCATCCATTATATATTATATCCACCACGTAGCCCAGAATTTAATCCGCTTGATTTTGTTGTATGGGGCATATTAAAACAACGTGTCTTTAAGAATCCCATAAACATTCGCAACCAACTATGGGAAGAAATAAATACTGCAGCAGTTTCTTTAGAACAAATGATGTTATTTAATATGAGATGATTTTTATGGAATATATTGACAAATGAATTAATGAAAATGGTGGACATATCGAACACATACTTTAACAAAAAGTTTTGTTAATGAGTTTAACTATTACTTAATTTGGTTTGTAAACAAAATGTTTTGATTATGACCTTAATTTAACATAAAACATAAAATGTTTGATGTAAAATCCTATTATTCTGTTTTTTGTTAAATCCTATTATTAATTATCCTGCTGATATATTCATTTTATTTAATATTTCGTTAACTATTAACTTTAGTTAAAAGTTTTTTATACAAAAATTTAGATTTATTAATGTTTTGTCTATTTTTCCTTTGTTGCCTGTAGTAACTGCCTTAAATCAGAATTATGTAGCTGATTTGTAAAATCCGATTATCTCTAAGTTATTAATTTTTTATCGCAAATACAGGTAACTCAAAGAGCAAAAAAGTTAAGTGCAAATTTATGCCACATATGTAGCATATGTAGCGCCCTCCAGCAGCTACATCAAAGTGTGTATCAAATTATAATTTCTCATTATGTATTTAAAAGTACCCAGTACCCAGTATACCCAGTATATATATATATATATATATATATATATATATATATATATATATATATATATATATATATATATGAAGAGTGGAACTTCCAAACGTTCTAAGTGCCATTTTTTTCAAAATAAGATATTTCTATTAAATATGTTCTATGTGCCATCGCCAATAGCCCTAAAACGTTCCCAGTACCAAACCCCTGTTAAGCGTGCTGTATTGCCTACCTAAAGAATGACAATGTTCTAAGCACGCGACCTATGATTTTTCCAAATGTTCTAAGTGCCCGTTTAATGGACGTCGAGTCACTGCCTTCTTTATTGTTGTTGAGGGGACTTTCAGTGGGGACGTTCATTTAATTATCGCGTTTTATTGTTACAGGCAACTTGCAAGTGCAAATACAGCTTCAAAAAGATCTCGCTGTGTGCAAGCTTGTGCTCCAAGTGTGCAAGCAAACTTTCCAGGATATTTTTGCAGTATCGCACAGGCGTCTACAAACTCTGCTCTGTGAAACGCACATCTCCAAAAGTATACTAACGAAGATTGGGAGCAAATCAAACAACATGTTAACTCGTTTCCATGCGATGAAAGTCACTACGGTCGCGCTAAAAGTAACAAAGTTGAGGGGGCCTTGTAACTGGCTCCCTATATTCGAGGGTTGGAAATCTTTTGATTCCAAGCCTTACTTCAAAGGACTTGTGAATGGATGTATCTCCATAGGTTTGGTTCTTCAGTGACCGTTGAAGGATAAGGATTGTTAATGTGAGCAAATATTGCTCCAGAGAAATAAAAGCACTTTAAGTTTATCGACTTATAATTAACTTATTTTTAGAGTAGAGAGGTTCAAAACGACCGTAGCTGACTATACAGTATCACATAATTCTTTCTTTATCACACGTAAAAGAGAAAACCGTATTTATGAGAAAAATGCCCGATTTCGGCGTAGAGAAATATTTTATACGTGAATTGAGAGTGTTTTTAAAATGCACTTGCCTCAAGGGCGTGTGAGAACGAACTAATAAATAATACTTGGTGCGTAAAAGTGTAGATTACCCCTCTTGTATTTAGGTGTGAAAACTATTTAAGAGGCTGTGGTGGCGCCAACAAGTCGGCTATACCGAGCAAACTAGATATTAGTGAATATTTTACTTATTCTACACTAAGAAAAGTGTAAAGAACTATATTTTTATTTTATATTTTAAAATGATATGTTCATTTCTGGAACAAAAGTGTATTTTAGTAGTGATCTCAATATGAGTCGTCTTTACAGAAGTTTCATCAGCAAATATCCAGGCAGCAAAATTACTTACAAATTCTATCGAAAAGTATTTTTGAAATGTTTTCCACATGTTTCATTTTGCCGTCCCAGGACGGATATGTGCAGGACCTGCGATTTGCTTGCTTGTAAGATTTCAGGTTTCAGTGAATCTGGATTAGTAACTGGTAAACGAGAGCAATTACTTCATCACTGTAAGTATAAGAGAGCCCTTCAATGTATGAATAAGGACTCGTATGATTCACGTTTTCCCAATTGTGACTTTTGTATGATATCTATGGATCTTCAGCAAGTTTTACTGGTATCAAATTTAACACATAGTAATATGTACTATAGTAGACAACTGAGTTGTTATAATCTAGGCATCCGTGTTTCATGTAAATAAAGCTTTTATGTGTATGTAGGATGAAACAAAAGGTTGTCGTGGAAGCAATGAAGTTGGATAGTGCATTTTACGTCTAGTGAATTCATATGACATTTTTGATAAAAAGAAACTGGTTCTATGGTCCGATAATTGTGCCGGACAAAATAAGAACCGCACTCTTATTTTTTTAATAATGTTTTTGATGCAAATTGGACAGTTTGACGAGATTGTCCAAAAATTTCTATTAAGCGGGCATAGCTTTTTATCGTGTGATCGGGACTTCGCGATTATTGAAAAAAGGAAAAGACTCTCAAAGTGTTTTACCCCGATGGATTTACAGCAAGTAGTTGCTTCTGCTAAAGTTACAGGGGAACCATTCGCTGTAGTTGACATGGAACATTCGTACTTTTTAGACTTAAAAGCGCCTGTGATTCCGTACTAAAAGTAAATTTTCCAATATCAAAGGCTACTATGATAAAAGTTTCTAAAGATTATCCAGGTATTGTTCAGTATAAGACCACATACAGTGACACATACACTTGGAAATGTATCAATGTACTAAAAAAAGGGGCCAAACCTGACGATATTGGAAAAGCTTGTATATCATGCTGTTCTAAGCCACTTTTGTCGGAAGGCAAGAAAAAAGATTTGTCAGCCATGTTGGATTTTTTGCCAGAAAGTGCTAAAGGCTATTACCACAATATTCTAAAGTAAAACATTTTAATAACTTCGTATGTTAGTAATAATTCTTTTATTAGTTAACCGGTATGTTTTATGTATTAATACATTTTCCGTTCAAATGGTTTTAAGTACCATGGTACATAGAACGTTCCTTAAATACAATTTTTTTTAGCATATAAGGAGTTAATTTTTTCTTTTTAATTACACAAGTTATGAGCAAATATACCCCTATGTTACAAATAAAATACATGTTAATAAAGCTTTTAACTTAACATTTGACTTAAAAAGTTTTTCTCCTTTCCCGACAAAAATAGCGAAAGGCACTTAGAACGGAATTTCTACTCTACATATATATATATATATATATATATATATATATATATATATATATATATATATATATATATAGAAAGGCACATATATATATATATATATATATATATATATATATATATATATATATATATATATATATATATATATATATATATATATATATATATATATATATATATATATATATATATATATATATATATATATCTACAGTGTGTCCGTAAAGTATGGAATTCCTAAATGAAAAGCCTTTTTAAAAAAATCTAAGACACGACGATTTTTAAATTTAATGTTCTACATTTTACAATAAAATTTCATTATACAAGGTGATACACACTACAGTGATGACGTCATCGGCTCTTTTTTTAAATGTAACACCCTGTATTTTAGGACATTTTTATATCGATAAAAATTATTTGATTTCAAAAAAGTATAATACTCGGGTCTAATGGATATAATTTGAAAGATATGCGCTTAGAAAATAAATTATTTATTATCAATTGCAAAAAAGTAGCCTACTTCTGGTTTTTGGTAAACTTTAATTATTGTTAGGAACGTTCAATAACAATTAAGTAGTACAATAATTGTATTAATTCGTGAATGTTCTGTATTTATTGCTTTTAATTAATTGTAAGTAGAAATGAATTTGAGTGTAAAGCAAATAATTGAAATATGTACTCATGATGATTGGGTATGGAGACAAATCGCGAACTCAGATGAAGGTGTGTAATTTATTTAATGATAAATATCCAGAAATACCCATCACGCAGTCAACAGTAAGTAAGATTGAAAAGAAATGTCGAGAAACTGGTACGGTTGAAAATGCACGCAAATCAGGTCGTCCCTCTGTAAATTATGTTACATTAGATGTTCTACTTGCTTTTAAAGAAGATGCGCACACTTCTGCTCGTAAGGTTAGTAGTGATCTCGATGTTTGCAAAACAACGGTACACAAAGGACGTAAAAGTAAGTAAAATGCACAGTTGTACAGGAATTAAACGAGGATGATCCAGATAAAAGAATACAATTTTGCGAAATAATGATGGATAACAACCACCGAAACCCTCTCTTGGTTCAAAATATTATTTTTTCTGATGAGGCTACATTCAAATTAAATGGCGAGCTCAACCGTCAGAATTGTAGATACTGGGCAAAAGAAAACTCCAACTGGATACGGAAACATCATACACAATACCCGCAAACGATAAACGTATGGGTTGGCATTGTAAGAAATAAAATCATTGAACCCTACTATTTTGAAGGTAATTTAAACGGGCGTATCTCGTACCTATTTTAGTTAATTTATTCCCCAATACAATATTGGCGGTTTTGATAAAAGTTTATGGTTTCAACAAGATGCGCCTCCGCATTATGCTTTAGATGTTCGAAGGTACCTAAACGAAATTTTTCCGAACAGGTGGATTGGAAGACGTGGACATATTGAATGGCCAGTGAGGTCGCCAGACCTCAATCCTTTGGATTATTTTATGTGGGGTCACTTAAAGAAGACTGGAGACTTAAAAACAAGAATTCGTAAAGAAATAAACAATATTTCTCAAGAAAGTATAAACAAGGTTCTACAAGAATTTGTACAACGTTTGGGTTACAACAAAGTCAAATACAACAAGGGCTATAAGTCGAACATTTAAGATTAAGTCATGTATTACTTACTGGATAACTTTCAAGTTATTTATTATAATTTATTTATAATTTAATAATATTATAAATCAATAAAAATTAATTTTCTAAGCGCATTTCTTTCAAATTATATCCGTTAGACCCCTAGTATTATACTTTTTTGGAATCAGCTCATTTTTATCGATCTAAAAATGTCCTAAAATACAGGGTGTTGCATTTAAAAAAGAGCCGATGACCTTATCACTGTAATGTGTATCGCCTTGTTTGATTAAATTTGTATTGTAAAATGTAGAACGTTAAATTTAAAAATCGACGTGTTTTAGATTTTTTTAAAAAGTCTTTTCATTTAGGAAATATCGAATTTATTCCATACTTTACGGACACACGGGGTATAGTAAAAAACATGATGTCAGGTCAGAAGTACACCAGATCATACTTTCTTGGATTATATGCAAAAAGTTTATTATTTTAAAAATTTAATGACTGGATGTAGATGACAATTGATTGGATCCCCCGTCGCATGGCAGGGGCAAAGTTACTAGTAATATATATTTATTATATCTCACTGGGTAAGATAAATATACACTTACTATAAAAATAACATGACGTTTAACAAACATCCACGCTTTACTAAAATAAAAAAAAAACTTTAATAAAGGTAAAGGTAAAATTAAATAACGGTAAATAGAATTAAATAAAATTAATCAAGTTAAACAGAATTATGTAGAATTAAATAATTTTTTGAGCGTTTTGTGGTGGGGGTAGAATAGTTCCTCGGATCTTGACGTATGATACATCATTGGAAAGGAGAGGTGGTAGCGAATATGTTGACACAGAAAAAACACATTGCGACATTGCTAAGAGGGCATCATATCTCCTTTGTGTTTGGTCTGATTTTAGCGTGTGATATGTTAAATGAAAGGGAAACAAAGCGACTACCAAAAGAGCACTACACAATTCTTCATTACTAATGAATGTATAGCGACATAGGAGATATCATAAGGCACTATGAATAAAAATAGATTTACTACAAGACAAATTTTGATTTAGGGCCTCACTTTTAGGCCTGCAGAAGGCCTCAGGCTGAGTACAAAATAAACAACTGATCGAATCTTAACATGCGACATAGCAAATGAAAGGAAAGTAGATATCGAATATATTTATATAGAAAAAACAAACAAAGAGACGACCAAAAGGGCACTCCACATCGTCTTCGATATTATTGAACGTATAGCGACATATGACATATCACATGACACTATGTATTATTATAGACATATTTGCTTTATATATAAAGCGCAATATATATATATACATATATATATATATATATATATATATATATATATATATATATATATATATACAGTGTGACCCATTTAGATTGGAAACACTTCTATAAAATTTGAAGTTGTTAACCGATTTTAACCAAATTTTTTTTTAATAGCATGTAATAAAAGGTCTATTGCAGGACAAAATATGAAATATTTAGTTAAATTTTCAGGGCATTTTACGATACTTTTTCTTTGCCGAAAATGGAGAATTTGTATTAGCGATTTTTTTATTAAAAAAATTTCTACGCCACTGGATTTAGAGTGGCGTCAGATAGCTATGACAAAAATTTTATTAAGATATATTTATTAATAACAAACTTATGACAACTTAAAATTTTAAAACTCACTAAGAAAAAAACACTCTGTATTAACGTTAAAAAAACACTCTGTATTAACAGAAACATGGAAACATAATTTTAGTTTAAATCCTAGTTGCCTCTACCAATCCACCATCTAATTGGATACATCTGTCGTAGCGTTTATGAATGTTTCTAATTACATTTCTTAGTTATTGGGGAGTAATTTCTGCACATGCCTGTCGAATTCTTGCACGAAGTTCGTTTACGTCTCTTGCACGGGTTTGGTGAACTTTTTGTTTGATAACTTCCCAGAGAAATAAGTCTAAAATTGTAAGATCTCTAGATCTGGCAGGCCAATCTATCAACGGACTACCCCGGCCTATCCAACGGTTTTCATTTAGCCATTGCTTCACGGTTCTGGCGTAATGAACAGAAGACCCATCTAACTGGATATACAAATTAAATCGTTCATTAATTGGGAGCTCATGAATAGCATCCCACAAGTCGGTGTTTAAAAATTCTAAAAAGTTCTGTGTGTTCAAGTTTTCTTCAAAAAAGAAAGGACCAATAACTCGCTCGTTCAGTATACCACACCAGACATTGATTTTTTGAGAATACTGGCTTTTACAGTTTATTACCCAATGGGGATTATCTGCTGTCCAATAGCGACAATTCTGTGATTATACTACTCCATTTGTAATAAAAATGGCTTCGCCGGTAAACAACACGTTTTTTAGAAAATTTATATTGTTTAAATATTTCCCTTGGGCCCGTAAACAATATTCTAAACGTTTTGCTTCGTCGCCTTCTTGTAATGTGTAAGAATTTTGGTTTGAAAGATTTAATATTATTTACCTTAAGACATCGCCGAATACTCTCTCGAGGCACATTCAAATATAAACTGGCATTCCTTAAACTGGCATTAGGGTTATTTCTGAAATGATCTAAATTGATTTGATCATTTCCTCTTCTTCTTTGTAACGGGTTATTTTTTAAAATTAGTTTTGATACTGCACCATATTCATTAAATATTCTATTTATTTTGTTTACCGTACCGCAGCTAATATTAGGACGATCCACATGTCTGTCATTAAATATTGTACAAACTTCCCTGGCACTTCTATCGTTATCTCCCAAAAGACGTATAATTTCAATTTTTTCTCTCAAACTTAATCTTGCAGCCATGACACAAAATATTATTAAAAGAATTTAAAGTAAATGTTGCAGATATTATGCATAAATTTATGCTAGCACTGAAATTTGTATGACACAAATAATGCCAAACAGTAATATCGTTGTCATTGCAACTGAGATTTAAGTTGTTGCATGTAAAGAGTTAATAATAATGTAAGTGCGTTACTTGCATTAAATTTTTATGCTATTTTAAAAATTTTTTTGTCTAGTAGTGGTTTATTATTAAAATTATTTAAAAAATAATTAGTTTTATGGTTATCTGTTGATACAGGGTGTTCTTTTTTGACTCATAGCTTAGTGAGTTTTAAAATTTTAAGTTGTCATAACTTCGTTATTAATAAATATATTTTATTAAAATTTTTGTCATAGCTATTTAAAGCCACTCTAAATCCAGTGGCGTAGAAATTTTTTTAATAAAAAAATCGCTAATACAAATTCTCCATTTTCAACAAAGAAAAAGTATCGTAGACTGCCCTGAAAATTTAACTAAATATTTCATATTTTGTCCCGCAATAGACCTTTTATTACATGACATTAAAAAAAAATTTAGTTAAAATCGGTTAACAACTTCAAATTTTATAGAGGTGTTTCCAATCTAAATGGGTCACACTGTATATATATATATATATATATATATATATATATATTTATATATATATATATATATATATATATATATATATTTATATATATATATATATATTTATATATATATATATATATATATATATATATATATATATATATATATATGTAAGGTTTTTTTATCAGCAAACTTTAAAATAAACTCAACTGCGTTTCTCTGCAAAAAAGTAAACTTTATTATTTTCTGTACAATATTAATTATTAACAAATACATTACCTGTAAAAAAGAAACAACATTTAAAGCTTATATTCTAATTTTACAAAATACAGGCAAAAGTAATAATGGCCAGACAATTGACAATCTTAAAATTAATGAATTGTCACTGTCAAAACACCTCACAAGTATGTCTAACATGAAAACAAAAAGAAAAACTTAATGTTTTGACAGTGGCGTAACAAAATGAGAATATAAATAGAAATAATATTAAAGGAAAACAAAACAATAGTTTTTCTTTACATCTCCCCCCCTTGGAGAAGAAATTTTAAAACAAATATTGAATGTTCACTAAATATTTGTTTTCAATACTGGAGTAAGCTTAGTGATATGAAAGAAGTTTGATTCTGTTTTCCTATGCTCAGTATCAATTTCATAACTTTAGGCGGTTACCGTTCTCCACATATACTAAATCCCCAATGTTTAAATCAATTTTCTTCCTATGTAAATCGAACTGCTTTTTATTATAATTATGTGATTTTTTTGTATTTTGTAAGGCAATTGTTCTATCTAGTTCGAGGTCAGCATGTGCGACTTTAGATGATAATTCATGTGGCAGGATGCTTATATTTTCTCCTACTATTAAATATTTTGGTGCAAATTTTGTGATGGTATGTTCAGTTTCATTATATTTCTCTACACATTTTTGAGCAATTGTTGTCCATGCTGTTTTCCTGCCACCTTAATTTATTTTGCTTCTAATTTTATTAACCAATGCTTGATTTAATCTTTCATTGATACCGTTTGAAAATAGTGCATCAACAGCGGTAAATATCATTTTGATATTATTGATCTGTAGGAAATCTTTGAATTCTTTTGAGTTGACGCCAGGATATTGATCAGTCATAACAGTTTTAATTTTGTGATCTTGTGTTACCATTTTAATTATCTTTATGAAGTCATCAGAGTTTTGTGTTTTTGATGTCAAACAATAGGCATATCTTGAGAAATGGTCTACTAATAGATGAAGATATTTTTTTGTTGAATGAGATCCTCCAAAACCACCAATGGTGTCAATGGAGACAATTTCAAATGGATATGTAGCTGGTCCTAATTGTGACATTAAACCATAGTTAGGTTTCCTTCTTGATTTATTTTTAATGCAGATATCACAGTTAACACATATTTTCTTAATGTTGGTAGTCATATTTTTGGCTGTATAAAATGTTGATATTTTATTTAACATCTGGTTTGTTCCTAAGTGACAGTAAGTATTATGTACATTTTTTATCAATGTTTTACTTAAAGCTTCAGATAAAATAATTTTGTCTTTTCTGTTTGACTTTTTATAATATATATCATTTTTGAAACTGTATTTAGTTTTATTATTTTGCAGACCAATATTTGAGAGTTGGTCAATTTTTATATCTTCCAGATTGATCAGGTTTACTATTTTTAATACTTCATCTGTATTTTCTTGAGATTCTAAAACTGGATTTCTGTTTAAACAGTCTGCTTCCTGGTTATATTTTCCTGGATTATACTTTACTTTAAAATTATATTGAGATAAGTAAAATGTCAAGTCTCCCAATTCTTCATCTGTTCTAGCTTTTATGTTTAAATTTTCTAAAGGTTTGTGATCTGAATAAACTATAAACTCTTTTCCAATGAGCAGATGTTGCCAATATTTTATAGCTTCTTTTATCGCTAGACACTTCAAATATATTGCCTTCTTTTTCTTTTGATTTTCCATTAATTTTTTTGAAAAATGTCACTGGCTTGCTACATCCGTGTTCATCAATTTGTTTTAATACAGCTCCTACTCCTTTCATGCTGGCATCTGTATATATATTAATTGGTAAATCAGGGTTGAAAATCCTTAATATTGGTTCTGAACAAAGTAATGACTTTATTTTATCGAAAGATTCTTGACACTCCTTAGACCAAATAAAATCAACATCTTTTCTTAATAAGTTGTACAGAGGGTCTAAAATGATTGCAATATCTTGGACAAACTTATGATAATAATTGATTTTTCCCAAGAATTGACGTACATTCTTTCTAGTTTCTGGAACAGGGAAATTTTTCACAGCAATCAAGTAGTCTTTTAAAGGTTTTATGGAACTATTTTCTATTATGTGTCCTACGTATTTTACTGATTGTTCTGCAAAGGTACATTTAGAAAATTTTAGTCTGAAACCTTCATTTAATATTGCATCAAATAACATGGACAAGTGTAATATATGTTCATCAAAGGTTTTTGAAAAAATTAGGATATCATCTACGTAATTGACTGTAAAGTCTGAGAGTTTATATTTTCTTATAAGGCTGCTTAAAATCCGTTGAAAAATTGCTGGAGCCGTCTTCAAACCAAATGGGAGACAAGTCCACTGGAAATGACCTTCTTGTGTCACAAATGCTGTTTTTTCTTTATCTTGTACTCTCATCGGAATTGACCAAAATGCTGAATTTATGTCTAAAGTAGAAAAATATTTACAATTGTTAGTTTTTACCATTAAGTCCTCAATCAATGGAAAAGGTTGTGATTGAGGAACAACGATTTTATTTAGTTCCCTGAAATCTATGCACAGTCTTGTCTTTTTGTCCTCTCCTTTTTTGTATGCTAGTGTCACTGGAGCCGCAAATGGACTATATGATTCTTCAATTAAATTATTCTTTAAAAGTTCTTCTATCTGACTTTCTATCTCCTTTCTATCTTCAATGGTACATCTATATGGACGTTTGGAGCAGTATTTATCTACAATTAAGTCAATATGAGCTTCATACTCTCTTATAGTACCTACATCATATTTGTCTTTAGCAAATGCTGATTTATATTTATTAATCAGTTGTTCAATTTCTGATTGCTGATTTAAATCTAAATGGCTAATTGCTATTTCAAAATTGTCAGTATTTATACTCTCATTAAAATTTATTTCATATTTGTATATATCACTAATATTTTCTTTAGATGCATTTAAATACATGTTACCTGGAAACTCAGGAATACTCATATTATCAATAATTGACAAATTTTCAAATTCATTAGAGTTGTTGTATTGTGTGATCCTTAGATCTTCATTTTGAATTAATCTGAAATTCTTAATACAATCTAACCCAACTAAAAAATCATAATTGAAATTTTCATTATCTGCAATAAATACATCCTCCATTTCTTTTTCAATATCATAGATTTTTATCTTAAGGGTTACTATACCATTTGTTTTTTTAACACCATTAATTGTCCTCAAGTTTACTATTTGAAGGTCACCTCTATTATGTGCTTTTATCTGTAATAATTTTGCATTAATCAATGACACATTTGCTCCTGAATCATATACTCCATAGATCTCTAAAGTGTCATTCAATAGTAACTTGATTCTAATTAGTGGTGGTATTAACAGTTTTTTGGATTTGTTTCATTTAATTATATTTCTAATTTATGGTTCTTGACAGTTTTCTTACCTGCTGATTTTTCGAAATATCACTTTTGCTTCTGAACCAGCAGCTTGATTCCAGGTGGTAGCGTAAACCTCTTCCTTGTTTTTCACAAATTTTGCAGGCTTGTTTTTTCTCAAAGTAACATTTTTCGTTTGTTTTTGAAGTCTTAATTTTAATCAAGTGTTCTAAACCTCTAATTTCATTGAAGAGATCTTCCGTTTCTTTCAAAGTGTCTCGATCAATTCTATCAGCTATATAATTTGGAAGTCCAATAGCTATTAAATCAATCATACTTTTTTTATCTAATGATTTGTTTATTTGTAGTATGAGTCTTTCCTTTTTAAGAGCATATTCTAATAAGGAACCATTTTTGAATTTGAACTGAAAAGCATACCTCACTGGAGTCCACTCTTTGTCTGCATATGTGTCACAAAATTTGTTTTTCCATTCATCCCAATTAGAATTTATTGAATATTTTATAAGCATTGACCTATACCAATCCACACATGATCCTTCTAAAAATAATCTAGAAGTTCAATTTTTTCCGTATTTTGATCTATTTGTAATCTTGTTTTTTTCAAATGTTTCCATCCATTGTAAAACGTTCACATTTTTACCTGTAAATTTTTCTATCACAAATTGTTCGGATACTTTGTTTTTATTAAAGAATTCAATACATTGTTTTTCATTTGACTTTGTAACTCTCTCCAAGATCTGTTCTAATGCATCTAGTGGGATACCAGTTGTGGATGTTAGAGATTCTCTCCTTTGAATATCTTGTTGTTCTAAAAGAAAATCATTGAATTGTATATTCCCATCTTTGTCCATATAAACTTTTAAAATATTTTCATCTGCAATCCAAACTTTTCTTGTAGTACCCCGTTTTGTTAGAGCCCTTTTTACTTTCTGAAAAGCTGCTGTCGTCTGGATTTTTTCATGATAGGAAATATTTTGCATATCATGAGGCATTGCAAAAATTTCATTTTCTTCATTCTCAATTGTGGTTATGCCAATAATATTTGTTTTAGTATCTGTTTGCAATGATTTAACAGTAAATTCAAATTTCAGTTTTGCCATTTTGATAATTAAAAATTATTATACCTTTTTCTGTTAGCAAAAATGTTGTTTTGTAAGGTTTTTTTATCGGCAAACTTTAAAATAAACTCAACAGCGTTTCTCTGTAAAAAAAGTAAACTTTATTATTTTCTGTATAATATTAATTATTAACAAATACATTACCTGTAAAAAAGAAACAACATTTAAAGCTTATATTCTAATTTTACAAAATACAGGCAAAAGTAATAATGGCCAGACAATTGACAATCTTAAAATTAATGAATTGTCACTGTCACAAAACACCTCACAAGTATGTCTAACATGAAAACAAAAAAAAGAACTTAATGTTTTGACAATGGCGTAACAAAATGAGAATATAAATACAAATAATATTAAAGGAAAACAAAACAATAGTTTTTCTTTACATATATATATATATATATATATATATATATATATATATATATATATTGTCTGTCTGTTATAAATAAAATTACTTAACGTTTGCTTAAACGTTTCGGCAATTTTCCATTTTCAATAAGCACTATATTTTATAAACATTACATTATACAATTATATTTCATATTTACACTTTTTAAAAGATTAACATAGATTATAACAGACCAATAAAAACAGGAAATAAATAAATATATATGTTACGGAGAATTAAAACATAAGTGCACTTGTCGGTGAGAGTGGGTGCAGTTGTCCACATCTTTAGTTGAGAAGTGACAGCAGATGAAAAAATAAGAAGACAATGAAGTTAGAAACAGATTTAATTTTGAGCGTAAAAATAATTTGTGTAATGAGAATTTTGTAAGTTTCTTTTAATAAAAGTAAAGTCTACTAGTGTATCAGTTTTACGTAAGCGAGTTATCCAACCAAGCGATTTACCCCAACATTTTTTGGTCCAACGAGACGAATAGTGAGAAAAACCAGTGCAAGCGATTAGAAACACGTGTAAATTAACCTCAACAAAGGTGAGTTTTTCCTTATAATTTCCATTTAATTTACCGTTACCATACATTTCCTATATTTCGAATTGAGTTTTATTTGAGTTGAACTAGTACTAAGATGAATTCTGAAATTAACAGATTAATAAGGGAAAGGGGCATATTAAAAGGTCAACTGTCTAGGCAGAGTAAGTTTTTCGTGAATCTTTCGGCGAATTTAGACGATACAACTGCCAAAGAATTAGAAGTAAGGTTAGACAAAATCGAAGGTTTATACGCAGAATTTAATATTCGCACAAGAGCACGAGGACGAGAGGGAATGCTTTGAAAAATTATACTTTGCACTAATAAGTAATATGAAGTCAAAACTGGATAAATTTTATACTAGCAATAGTGCAGTCTCTTCAGGTTATAATTTATGCGATACTCCAATTCAACAAAATCGCTCAAGACCTGTCGATTTGCCCGCGATAAAATTGCCAAAATTCAGTGGCAGTTTTCAACAATGGATAGTTCAGAGATTCATTTAAAGCCTTAGTTGACGATAACAGTACATTGTCTAATATTCAAAAATTTTATTATTTACGATCATGTTTGAGTGATGAAGCATTAGGGCTTTTAGAATCAATTTCAGTTTCCGAGAATAATTATATAATAGCCTGGGATTTGTTAAAAGATAGGTATGATCAAACGAGTTTATTAATCCATAGTCATATAAAAGAATTACTAGCGGACCAACTCGACATCGAGTTTTTTAAATGAAATTTTTATTTTGCGAGAAAAATTAAGAGATCAATACAAACAATATAAGCAAGAATATACATAACATTCATCAATAATAATGCAAGTAAAAAGTGTATTAAATATCACGAAATATTTCGTCGAAAACAATGTTTCTTGTTACAATGTTATCATTTAGCTGTTAATTTTGCATGCTTTTGCAAAGGTCTCGACGAGACCTTTCGATCCATATATACATTGTGGGGTCTAAAACTTAAAGTAAATTTTAACTTCCGGTCATCTCAAAACCGGAAGTGAATTTTTGTACCAAAAGTATATCTTGACAATCTCATACGTAATACTAATAATATTCCGAAAAAATATTTTAATTATCTAATATGGTTTTTGAGTAAAGTGGTGGACAAGAAAAGGGCTTAGCGTTTTAGTATATAAGATTTGAATATCCTGTGAAAAGAAAGTCATGTAAGTTTGAGATCATTTTATGATAACTTCACTAAGAATTTGCAAGCATTGCAAGTTTTAGGAGAGAATGTAAACATGTGGGATAGGTTATTGATTTATTTGTTTACTAACAAGTTAGATAAATATACTCGTAGAGAATGGGAACTATTTAGAATTGAGGGCGATTTGCCGACAATGATTGATTTTAATAAATTCTTAAAACAAAGATGTGAATTATTAGAGAAGCTTGAAGTTTCAAATGTAGTTCATGATAATACAAAAGAACAAGTTCAATTTAAAGGTTTTAATAACAAATTCAATAACAATAAAAGGAATGCATTTGTAAGTACTTATCAAGCGGGATCAGGTGCGGTAACTTGTTATTTTTGTAAAGGAAAACATACTATTTTTCGATGTGAAAAGTTTTTAAACTTATCCCCAGCTATGCGGTTACCTGAGATTCGTAAATTAAATCTATGTAAGAATTGTTTGAGACCAGGACATGACATTATGAGTTGTAGGCATTCAGGTCGTAAAGCTTGCGGAGGTCGACATAACAGTCTTCTACATGTCGATAGTTCTAGGGATACTAGGGCATCTAGCGATAATACAAGGGAAAATAATAATCATAAACAATCTAGCTGTAGAACTATTAACAATGACAATCGAACATTACAAAGTACATGTGAAAATCATAACAATACACAAGTAGAAAGTAGTCATACTTGTTTTAGCGAGAAAATTATGACATCACAAGTGCTTCTGTCAACAGCCTTGGTCAATATTAAGGACAGCCAAGGCAATATACATGAGTGTAGGGCTCTGTTAGACAATGGATCACAAAGCAACTTTGTAACAAAGAGATTTTGTGAAAAATTAAATATAAGTATGGAGTCGGTTAATTTTAAAATAATAGGAGTAGGGCAAGCGATATCCAAGTTAAATAATGGAGTGAAGCTAAATATATCTTCTTGTACAAGCGATTTCAATTCAATTATTGATTGTTTAGTTTTAGAAAATATTACCGACAAGCTACCTACCACCTCATTTAATAAAAACATTTTAAAAATACCAAAGGATATTAAATTGGCTGACCATACTTACAATCGAGCGAGAGAAATTGATCTGTTAATAGGATCATCTGTATTCTAGGAAATATTACAATTGGACAGAATTCAATTCAAAATTGTTCTACAAGAGACAAAATTAGGATGGATCTTGGGCGGCGTGATAAGCTCAACGTCTAGCCAGGTAGAAAAGCATGCTAGCAATTTTTCCAGCGAGTTGAGCCAGGAGCAGGCGATTAATAAAATATTGTTGAAATTCTGGGAGATAGAAGATGTTCATTCTAGTGTAAAAACTATTCTTTCAGAAGAAGAGCAATATTGCGAAACTTATTTCATAAATACATTCAAGCGATCAGCGGACAATAAATTCATTGTATCGATTCCATTTGAGGAAAATAGAACAGATCTAGGTGATTCACGTAAGAGTGCTTTACAAAGATATTTTTCACAAGAAAGTAGGCTCTTAAAAAATCCCGAGCTAAAACGCGATTATGATATGTTTATGCAAGAGTACTTACAATCGGGACATATGAGTGCGATTGATGAAGAAGGAGAGCAACAATTAGCTTACTATATGCCTCATCATGCAGTTGTTCGCGAAACAACTAAAACTACACATGTTCGAGTAGTATTTGATGCTTCAATGAAATCGGAATCCAGTCTGTCTCTTAATGAGGTACAATATGTAGGACCAACCTTGCAAGATGATCTTTTTTCAATAGTTCTCCGGTTTCGAAAGTATCAATTTGTTATGACTGCAGACATATCAAAGATGTATCGAGTGATTCACGTATCTCCCGAACAACGTAAACTACAGAGAATATTTTGGAGACAAAACGCAGCCGATGACTTAAAATGTTATCAGCTGAACACAGTGACGTACGGTACGGCTTCAGCTCCTTATTTAGCTGTACACTGTCTAACACAATTAGCAAGTGAACATGAAAAAAGTAATCCTAAAGCGAGTGAATCGATAAAAAGGTCTTTCTATATGGATGATTATCTAGAAGGAGCAGATAGTGAGCATGAATTACTGAGTTTACAAGCACAAGTGACATCCATTTTAGCGAGTGCAGGATTTCAACTCAGAAAATGGCTATGTAACAAAAGACGATTATTGACAAAATTCCAAGTAGATACAAGCTTGGAATCAACTGTCTTAAATATAAACAATGGAGAGACGAACAAGACATTAGGGATATTATGGGACTCTGAATCTGATTCCATAAAATATTCCTTGCCAGTATTTAAAAGTTACCAAGCTATCACGAAACGCGTTATATTGTCGTCTATTTCGCAGATTTTTGACCCTCTAGGTCTACTAGGTCCTATTGTAATAGTTTTAAAATTATTAATGCAATCACTATGGCAAGGGCGGTTCGATTGGGATGAGAATCTTCCCGAAGAGATAGTTAATGTATGGTTGAATTTCAAGGACGACTTAATGAAGATTACTTATCTTACCATACCCAGAGTGGTCACAGTATCTACGTATGTATCTGTGGAATTGCATGGATTTGGCGATGCTAGCCAAAAGGCTTATGGTTGTTGTATATATATTAGGTGTAAAGTTCAATCAGGCCAATATATATCCAAACTTTTATGTTCAAAATCTAGAGTAGCACCAGTTAAAACGTTATTAACTATACCGCGATTAGAGTTATGTGCTTCGTTGCTATTAGCACAGCTGCCACAGAGAACAATAAAGGATTTGCAAATTAAGTTTGATAAGTGCTATTTTTATTCGGATTCACAGATAGCATTATCATGGATAAAAGGTCCAGCTAGTAAGTGGAAATTATTTGTAGCAAATCGTGTAAATGAAATTCGACAACTAACAGATGTGAGTGATTGGTATTATGTAGCGACTGATCAAAATCCCGCGGATCTCGTCTCTAGTGGTATAAGCGTTGATGAGATATTTATGTCAAATTTGTGGTGGAATGGTCCTAGTTGGCTAACTACAAATGATCTAAAAGAATTTATATCTAGTAAAATTCTAAATTTTGAAGGCTTACCAGAGCAAAAGGCTACTGCTCATCACTCAATATTAATTAATAATTTTAATTTGTTCACACGTTTTTCAAATTTGAGTAAACTTATTCGAGTAACAGCGTATATTGCGAGATTTATATTCAATTGTCAATTAAGGCTAAAGGTGAAACATTTATGCGATAAGGAAAAAAGAGTGGGCTTATTTACTAGTAATGAATTAAGAGACGCACTCGACATAGTATCCTTGGCACAAAAGGAGTCTTTTCCTGAAGACTTTGAAAGATTAAGTAAGGGTTTAAGATTGAAACGCAATAGTACCTTATTATCTTTGAACCCATTTTTAGAGAATGGTATTATCCGAGTGGGTGGCCGCTTGCAGGAGTCAACCTACGAATACGATAAAAAATATTTAATAATTTTGTCACCTAAACATGCACTAACACGTTTAATTTTAAAATCTGAGCATCAACGATTGATGCATTGTGGGCCAACTAGGTTGTTGTCGAGAAAGGTTTTGGCCAATATCTGGACGTAATATTTGCAAGGTAATTGTTAGGAACTGTATCTCATGCATTAGAGCAAAACCTATACCTGATAATTACATTATGGGAGAATTACCAGCTACACGAATAACACAATATTTACCTTTCATTAATATAGGAACGGATTTCGCTGGTCCGTTTTTGTTAAAAGATCGATTGACTAGAGGTTCTAAATTAATAAAAAGCTATGTATGTATATTTGTATGTTTGTCGACAAAGGCTGTGCACCTAGAGGTTACATCTGATCTAACCACTGCTTGTTTTCTAGCTGCTTTTAGACGATTTGTGAGCAGACGTGGAAAACCAAGTAAGGTTTATTCAGATAATGGAAAAACATATGTACGTGCAAAAAAGGAAGTACAAAGTCTTAATAACTTTCTCAAAAATCAAGCGATATCGGAAGAATCCAATAGTTACTTTACCGAGCAATGAATAGATTGGCATTTCATGTCTTCCAGAGCCCCAAATTTCGGAGGGATCTGGGAAGCCGGGGTTAAGAGTTTTAAATTTCATTTTAAGAGGGTTGTGGGAGAAGCACATTTAAATCTAGAAGAATTTCACACAGTACTGGTTGAAGTCGAATCAATTCTTAATTCACGTCATTTATGCCCTATAACATCCTCTTCTGATCAGTTAAATCCTTTGACTGCCGCTCACCTTCTTCTGGGAAGAAGTTTAGTTTCGCTGCCAGACAGAGATGTCAGTCAGATACCAGAAAATCGTCTCAAACGTTTCGAGCGATTACAAAAAATTCTCCAGCATTTTTGGAGAAGATGGAAGAGAGAATATCTTGCTGAACTACAAATTAGAAGCAAGTGGAAACAACATTCCGAGAGAACCATCCAACCAGGAGATATTGTCCTAGTGATAGATGAACAGACTCCAACCCTAAGTTGGCCAATGGCTAAGATCGAACAAGTTCATCCAGGAACTGATGGAGTAGTGCGAGTGGTAACAGTCCGCATAAAAAATAAAATGTTTAAACGACCCGTATCAAAACTTTGTATATTACCGACTGAAGCACAGGACATAGTTGAAAGTGATAACACGTTTCAAGGCGGCCGGTATGTTACGGAGAATTAAAACATAAGTGCAGTTGTCGGTGAGAAACAGATTTAATTTTAAGCGTAAAAATAATTTGTGTAATGAGAATTTTGTAAGTTTCTTTTAATAACAGTAAAGTCTATGGTATAATTTCACTATTTGAGAGAGTGAGTCATCGTTTAAAAGCCCAGAAATGCGGAAAACTGTTTGGAAATCCAGTGACGTACACTTACTTTTATTTTAACGTTAATTATATTTTATTTTTCATATATTAATGTTCGAAATAGGGCACAATATATTTATTTACAAGTTTTTACTGACGTTTCGATCTCTATATCCAAAGACCGCTTTCAAAGATATAAATGGTAGTTATATTTATTTTATTTGTTTATTATTATATATTTTTATAATCTTATATTGTTTATTTTCTTTTTTTTCTATCTTTAAAAACGGAATAGAGATCGAAACGTCAATTTATTAAACATGTAAATAGATATATTGTGGCTTATGTCCAACCTTCTCCCTAAAAATACAGAATGCCACAAACAAGCAGCTATAGAAAAATAAATATATCTGTCATTTGTATGTTTGAAAACGGTCTCTTTATAGAGATCGAAACTTCCGTAAATTAAACATTTGAATAAATATATTGTGGCTTATTCCCAACATCATTTCTAAAAATACAGAACGACAAGCGAAAAGCCATAGAAAATAAATAGTACTATCATTTGTATAATTGAAAACGGTCTCTGGATATAGAGATCGAATCGTCAATAAATAAACATATGAATAAATATTTTGTGGCTCATTCCCTACATTCCCCTAAAAATACAGAATGCCACAAACAAAAAGCTATAAAAAAGAACTAATTTTGCAGAAAGTTTACTGATGCCAACCGGCTGTCGCTGAAGTTACGCTAAAACGTCTTTTGACGTGACCCGTCCTTAAACAGTTACACAATGAAATTTTTTTAAAACAAATTTTAAGACAGTTTCCACACCACCCCAGAGGTATGTCTTGTGGCGCGATACTTTTTTTAAATGGGTGTTCGCCAAGAGCCATCTTGTCTTATTAAATAAAATGAACAAAACACTTAAACAGTATAAAACAAAACAAAATAAAATCCTATAAAACAAAATAAAATTCTATAAAAACAAAATAAAAATAATGTTTGATGTGTTTAAACACAAACACTATACACACTTACTATGTTCTTCTCGTTTTTTTTTTTGTTTTTGGTTTTTTTTATGCTGATGTTCTTATTAAACTATTAGAAAATATTATTCGCTGTCTAAACCTGAAGATGCAGTGCTGCTATCGCTGTCATTATCTTCACCACCTGGTGTAATTATAATTGGCTCTAGTAAAACTTTGATATGAGTGTCAAGTTCCCACATACGATGTTCTTCTTTAATTATGTGGCCTATACATTTAGCCCATTTCGCTGGAGTTACATGGAGGATTGCTTGAATCAAAAGTTTCTTAATTTCGTTTAATTTGAACGTTTTGTTATTGCGTGCTACATCTCCTTTCACTTGCTCCCAGATAAGTTCAATGGGATTAAGTTCGCAATGATAAGGTGGTAGACGCAGAACTTTGACACCATAATCTTTTGCAGTTTTATCTACAGCATATTTAAGATATTCAATTTTCCTTAACCGTGCAATGTCAAGGAGCTAAATTTTGAGCATTGATTCTTCGTATGCAATCCCCTTTTCTGTAAGCCATTCTTGAATCCTCCCTTTCAATTTCTTTAATAATCACCAGTTTTTTTCAACTCAAATTGAAGAAATCCATCATCAAGAAACCCTGTATCACTTCCTATATGGGTGACGATTAAACGCCGTCCCTTTCCTGATGGAGCTTTTAATCCTGTTTATCAGCCTTCTATAAATGCTTCGCGTTTACTTTTGACATTTAAATCTTGCCAAACTTTTCCAACTGTATGACCTTTTCCAACTTTGGTTAATCCAGGTTTTATCCAAATAACATATTTTGCGTCCAGTGCTGCGAATTTTGCGTATTTCTTCTAAATATTTTCTTCTCCGCACAATAATTTTATTTTTTTCTAATAGCATACTTTTTCTGTTGAGTTTTACATATCGAAAGTTCATTTCACGCATGGTCCTGGTTAAGACTCTATGAGATATCTTGGGTAAGGAGTCATCGTTTTCGAGCTCTTGAGAAATATTTTTCAGTGTTGGAATTTCATTCCGAAAATAAAATGAATGAATTTTTCGACTTATAATATTCTCTTCGGACGTTAACATTTTCCGTCTCTTTTGCGGCATTTCATTTTTGGAATCAACATCAGAATTTTGCAGTCTTCTCCAATAAAACCAATAAAACTCCAATAAAACTCAAACCAAATAATCACAGAATATAACTAAACATTTACTATAAAACGACAAACTATAACACTCGTATTATCAATAACACGTTTTATCAATAACACAAGCTTATCGCATAAAATACCCTACTCTCAGATACGCCAATGTAAATAACCTATTGTTGATGGGCACTCGCTCGACAAAAACTAGTTTGACGGTTTTCTGTGGATCTGAATTGAAACGGGGTTCCGTCGCTAATTCCAAAGTTGCCAAACGATTGAAAAATATTGTTTTAAAATATCGATTTTTATTTTATAAATTTAAATATGTAACGAAACGGAACATATAAATAAAGTTTATTTCATTACAATTTTGTGCTTAATTTTTACTATTGAAAAGATAAGGTTTTTTTTGTATTTTTATGACGGTAATAATCGCTGCATGGAAGAATACAGGTTTTGTATGACCATAATTACTACTTGTGAACAAGAATTGGCTACACTGTTCGACAACTTCTGGTCAAGTCTACTATAGAGAAGCACTAATAAATATACTACTTTATATATTCTGTAATTTCTTATGAGGAAACGCAAATTGCAATCGAGAAAACAGGCAGTTTTCGAGGGCCGCTGTGTACATTTAAATTTGAGGATATTCCGCGTTTAAACTATGATATTACTCTTCTAAATTGAGGGTTTCTACTTTACTAGTGTATCAGTATCAGTGTAAAAATTCATTATGATGAATTATTATATCATAATGAATTTTTACAAAATAAATTAAATTGGAATATTGTACTTACATAACTGTATAATTTTTAAAATAAGTTAAGTTTTAATGTTTTGTAAATTTGAAAATTTAATGGATTAACCTCATGTTGTAAGTTTTTATACTAGTTTTATACAATGCTATTTAGTTCTAATTTCGTTGTATTTACTAATACCATATTTTAGCATATCCTGAAGAAGCAAATAAATTTTGCGAAAGCTTGATTAACGAACAAAGAGTTTTACTTTCCTGCCCTATTTATGACTGCAACCTCAAAATAAAACTTTATTTTACATAATGTGTCAGTCAATAATACCTAACTACTTTATATATATATATATATATATATATATATATATATATATATATATATATATATATATATATATTTATATATATATATATATTTATATATATATATATATATATATATATATGAAGTAAGAAGAGAGGTCTCTGGACTTCTTGTTACTTCGTATAGATGTCGCTGCTAGCGTACCTGGCCGTTATTTTGGTTATAATAACCAAATACTAGACTGCATTTCATTTCAGTTGAACTTCCACAAGTGCTCCTGATGATGAGTTGAATAACTCGAAACACGTGTAGAGCAATGGTGGAGTTCCGATTGAAATGAAATGCAGTCTTTTACTTTCATTTAAACGTCTTTCTCTACCTCTACGTAAAGAGCGAAAAAGATAGTAATTTTCAAAGGTGAATCGTAGATGCATGTTGAAGTAAAAAGATACTTCTAGCGTCGTTAAAAGTCTCTAGTAAGAGGCTTTGAATTTGCGGTTCACCTAATTTACTATCAGAGAGAGGTCTCTGGACTTCTTGTTACTTCGTATAGATGTCGCTGCTAGCGTACCTGGCCGTTATTTTGGTTATAATAACCAAATACTAGACTGCATTTCATTTCAGTTGAACTTCCACAAGTGCTCCTGATGATGAGTTGAATAACTCGAAACACGTGTAGAGCAATGGTGGAGTTCCGATTGAAATGAAATGCAGTCTTTTACTTTCATATATATATATATATATATATATATATATATATATATATATATATATATATATATATATATATATATATATATATATATATATATATATATATATCAAAATTACTAATTTCTCGGGAAGAACCGCGTTGAGAATTGAAAACTCGGCGTTTCGGCATCCATTTTGGAGTCTAAATAAGAGTGTTCCGTTCGAGTTTGGGGTCTCAATCTGCCTACTCCCCTCACTCGTGACGTACCAGTACCGTGTTCTGTATACATACAAGAACCGTCAAACAGCACTGAGGTCCCAATCTGCCTACTCTTCAGTTCGAGTGATGATCGGTCTTACCCTGTGTGGTTATGTTGCCGATAGTCGTTTAGCGTCATCGCGCGTATTTAAGCTGTTAGGCCGTTTTACAATTTCGATAGCTTCACGAATGATTTTTGATTTTAAGGAGAGGATGGGGGCGATGGTTTTTGCTTTTTCGAAATCTATTTTGTGGCCTGTCTCAATATCATGTTGGGCTAGGGCTGAAGTAGTATCGGAATGTTTTACTGATATAGAATATTCGTAAATACGGTTATGGATTCGTCGGTTTGTCTCTCCTATGTATGTACGTGGGCAACTGGAACAAGGTATCTCGTAGACACCATGGTCTTCATTGGGGATTTGGTCTTTTATGGATCTGACGAGATTGGACAACTTGGAGTGAGTAGTGAAGATAGTTTTGATGTTTAGAGGAAGAAGAGTTCTACTGATCTTGTCAGTGACACCTTTAATAAAAGGTAGAAAGATTTTGGGTTGATCCGGCGGCAAGGTTTCTTTTTTGGATGGAAAGGGGTCTGAAAATTGCTTGTTACCTATTTTTCATACCCCTAAGGGCTGACTGTGGTTCACTCCAAATATATTTTTTTTATTTTTTAGAATTTTTTTTTATTTTTATGTTTTTATGATGTGGTATTAAAAAATACGTATACTCCTTAATTTTCACCCCTCTCTTACTAAACCCTTTTTTAATAGTCATATTAGTGTCACAGAGTTAATTGCCATACTCCTCCGAAATGACAATTTTTTATGGAATTTTACATATATTTTTTATTTTGTTTACAAAATCTTTTATTTTTATTTAGCCATATTAGTGTTACAGAGTTAGTTGCCATACTCCTCCGAAACCGTTTCATCAATTTCGATGAAATTATATATATTCAGTAGGTGTGAGAATCGGTGGTGGTCTATTTTTCATACCCCTAAGGTGTAAGGTTGGTCAATTCCAAACAATTTTTAATTTTTTGTACAATTTTTTTTATTTTTATTTTGTTATGATGTGGCATTAAACAATGCATACAACCCTTAATTTTAACACCCTTCTATCACCAATCTCTATTTTTTAATAGTGAAATTAATGTAACAGAGGTATTATTGTCACAGAGTCAGCCACACTCGTTCGAAACGGCTTGACCGATTTTTATGAAATTTTATATGTATATTCGGTTGAATATACTACTCTGAATTTTCTTCCAGGAAAGTTGTTTTCATTAGATCATGACACAGTAATAAATCAGAATGACTTAGTCAACTACTTCTATCACCAATCCGTATTTTTTAATAGCGAAATTAGTGCAAGAGAGTTACTAGTGTCACAGAGTCAGCCACACTCCTTCGAAACGGCTTGACCGATTTTTATGAAATTTTATATGTATACTCGGTTAAATATACTACTCTGAATTTTCTTCCAGGAAAGTTGTTTTCATTCAAATCATGACACAGTTATAAATCAGAATGACGTAGTCAACTAGACTACAGAGTTTTTGAATCCATTGGAATTCCCTGGAGTCCCACCTAACAATGTACAATTAAAAGTAGGATCAGTTATCATTATGCTGCGTAACATTAATCAACCTAGACTATTCAATGGAATGAGAGTGACTGTGAAAAGGTTAATGAATAATGTCATTGTGACAACGATCATCAAGGAAAAATACAAAGGAAAAGAGGTCTTAATCCCGCGTAAACTGATAATTTCAATGAATGTACTATTTGTTTTTAAAAGTTTACAATTTCCTGTGCTTTGGCTTCTGCAGTGACATCAAACAAATCCAAAACCAATCGTTGAAAGTTTATTAGTGTTTTTTTTTGTTTTATTTTCTGTTAATTTTTTAAAGACATTATTTAATTCTAAGGCGGTATGAAGTTCGCCGGGTCAGCTAGTTATAAAATAAATAGCAATAAATAACTGCTACAAAGTACGTAATAGATCATATATTACGGCAGAAGTTATACCACAAACATGAGCGGCTTACGGAAAACTGAGGGAAATCGTTAGATTAAATATTCCCATGAGCTTGAAAAAAAAGGTCTTTGATCAATGTGTACTTCCAGTTCTAACGTATGGAACAGAAACATTGACCCTTACCAGAAAAGTCACCAATAAGATAGGAGAGAGAGAGAGAGAGAGAGAGAAAGAGAGAGAAGACAACACAAGAAGTTGAAGGAATGCAACAAAAAAAGAAGGAAGAAATAAATACATTCTTGTATAAATTAAAAAGAAAAAGCTAATATTTTGTTGTAGAGGCACAAATGCGACGTAGAGAAATATTGCAGTTGTAGTAAATGTGTAAACCTACATTACAAAAGAATAACTTGAAGGAGGAAATAATGTGACAGTGAGTCAATAGTAATCTAAAATAATGAAATCTTATTACTTTTGTAACTCCAGTTGAGTATAAAATTATTGTAGCTGATTCATAACATTATAGCACAAGCTAATATTGAAAAATGTGTTTAAAGACGAATTTTTTGAACATATTGTCGGTACAGAAATAAAGAGATTATGATTTATTTCCAATTTTGTAATAAGTTTAAATAGTTTTGTTTCATTAATGGGAGTAGCTTAAATGTTAAAAGTGTATTGGTATGTGATTAATCATTCCTGGAATTTTAATACGATAATACTTTGGTCTTAATACAACAAAGCTATTATTGATATTGAGTGAAGTTTACATTTCTATAGAGGTATAATGTTTCATTCGTACCTATGTTTTATTCAGTTTTCATAGTTTTTTCCCTTTGCTTGTTAACACGAAATTATAGTAGTATTTACCAACTCGCGTAGAAATATGTTATTATACTTGGGATATTTTTCCAGGCACGCTCGTGAGGTCCTCCCCCAATGTCTTATATGAAACGCATCCTCTAAAATCGTAATCAAACGGTCTTCACCCCAGTATTAAGGCCCACTCTTGGTTGCATACAATCCTCCCTACATGTCTCATAATGTGAGTCATCGATACTCCAGTCAAATCTCCCCTACATCTTGAGTTAGAAGAGAGTGCAACAACCTGGGATTGGTTTCTATTTTATTTGATTTTAATGGATACTGAAATAATAAATTAACCACAAAAATTGTTGTTAGGGGGTTATTATTTTAGATAAAATAACTCATTTCGAGATTTTACCATTTAAAAATAATATTTTTTAAAAACTATTATGAGGAAATATGAAAAGTTTAATATAATTATTGGTGAAAATAGTCGTATAAAGAATTATTACGTATTTAAGCTCTTTGAAGCCAATGAACGGTTGAATTTATTTAACCCTTCTTCATAAGATACCTCCTAATATTATATAAAAAAACCGGATATCATTATTTAAAATTATTGTTTTACAAAATCAAAGCCCAAAGTATAAAACAAAGTGCGAGTTTGTCTTAAAAAAATGTACACATTAATATCACATTTAATATAAATGTCGGCAACTATTAAAAAATCACAATAAATAGACTATATCGTAATTTTGCGAAAAAAGTAATCTTATAACTGATTAAACTTATTAAAACCAGGAAGAACATAGTTAAATATTAAATTATTGTATAAGAATTATGCATGTAGGCCTCTGTTAGTCCCCGGTTATTCCATTTCATTTTGTTTAGTCTTTACTGAGGCTACGCCGATTTCAATACGGTTTAGGGTCCTCCAGTCCAGACCACTACCAGAGGGTTTTCCTGCTTGTAATAAGGGGTAGAACAGCAGCTGTTCTGCACTATGTGGGTAATGTTAAAACCTGCCGCTTTGTGCAGGTTGTTGAGTTGGTTTCACACATCCGGCTACTATCCTACATGTTTCATTTATAGTACAAGGTCCTTGAAATGATCAAACTTACATTTTTACATATATTTAAAATTAGGAGAATATATTGATAATAGGTTGCCAGTCAGAAAGTGGCCACAAATATTTTTAATTCAGTTAATAATAATTTTGCCAAATATTTTATTTCGTTCATTTATTTTTTAAATAAAATACGCTGCTTATGACGTGTATGCATGTTTTTTATATCAAATTAAAGCTATTTTTTCTCTTAATATGATCATATAAGGTTACCTGAGAAAAAATTGTCGCAAATTCGGGTTGCTAGCTGTTAAAAACGCGATATTTCAAAGATAAAGTAAAATTTGGGTTAGGGCACAACGACACTGGTTTCACAATGTGATAATATGTATACTATTATATCTGTACCATCTCTGAATAAGTTGATAATTCAAAAATATAAACTTTTCAGTATGGCCATTTTAAACATTTGAATACTTTTGAAGAATAAAAAATTTAAGTTCAATTTCGTTTTCGTAGAAATTGGTGGGTAATCATGCAACAAGTGACATACATAATTATGAGCTGTGAGTATATCACTTACGCTTAAAAAGATCTAACTTACCCATTTATTCACGCCAAATTTCTGTGTTCTTATTGATTTACCGACTTATTGTACTTACTGTACATAAATTCCAGGACAAAAAATTAAACATTTTTTTTATAGTTTATTTCTTTATAACACGTCACATCAACTTTAATTGGAAAAGGAAACTAAAAAACTGTTGATTATCTGCATCAAACTCTTCCAAAATCTGGTTCCAAGTCTTGCATGTCTGTAGTGGGCAAATTTCGGTAAAAATTATGAAAAACTTCATCGATGAACAGCAAAAGATCAAGTAGATCTTTCTTTTTCTCCTTAATTGCCAAAAAGTTGTCTGTGTGATTTGGGGCAATGTGCTTGGTACAACGTGTTTTCCTCTTCTTCGGAAATTTATAAATTTAAAAGGATGGGAGACGTCTAAACTATGTTTATATTTCACTATTCCAATATTACTATTATACTGGAACTACTGCACTGGCTGCCACAGGGACTTTTCTCCATCGGTGTTAACTTTTATTTCATTACCACTACTTTGAATGGTTTCTTCCTTTTGCAGGATCTTACCATCTGATACCAGTCATTAGGGTGATTGATTTTTATGTGTGTTCTCTTCTTTTCTTTCTCTATAAGAGCATGATCTGTATCACACTCCATGTGAGTATGCCCACTGATCAAAAACTTGTGATTTATAATTTTTAAATTTGGGAGTTTTGTGATAGTGAAAGTAAACATGAAACAACTTGCTGGTTCTTATTTTTGGCCTCCTCAAGTATCTGAGTAGAAAGGTTCCTCTTCCATATCATGAAGTTTCGATAAAAGGCAGTAAATACAAAAAGCTATCCTCTGATTGCTACCTCTTCCAGCAGTTGATTCGTCCCACATGTAACTTCATCTGTTGCTAAATCGTGAATGGTAAGGTTAAATGTCCACAGTTGACGCTTATAAAAGAAAGTGTTCGCTGTTAAAAAGGGGGTTGGAAGACACGGTTGAAGATCAAAAGTGTATGCCCTTTTTTTAGTGTCTGAAGATGCAACCTCCTTATCCACCTGTTTCGCCGTGTAGGCATCGTCTGCGAGCTGATAGTGTTTATCCCTCTCTTAATATTGTTCTGAAGCTATTTTCTTGTGGCATTTTAAATTAATTACTATTTAAATGGGAATAAGCCACAATTAAAGGTTAAAATACGTTTATTGACGTTTCAATTTCCACTTCGGAAATGGAAATTGAAACGTCAATAAACGTATTTTAACCTTTAATTGTGGCTTATTCCCATTTAAATAGTAATTTACCCCTCTCTTGTCTCAAATTCTCTTTCTCCTCTCTCCTCAAGACCTTACGGAAGCTTAAAACAAAATCTGACGGACTAGTCTTAAATATCTAGTTATGCCCCATTCAAATGTAAAACCCCCTACTTTTTTATACAGATAATCAGGTAATTGAAGATACCAAGAAAAATAAAGCAAAATGCAATGCGCCCAAGTGAGTATTTCTACATACCTCAAATATTCACGGGTTCCTACCAAGTAAGCTCTTGCAAATTTGAATTACTCATTTATTCACCTGAAGAAATTGAAAGATAACTAATTCAATATTGAGATATCTTGTTTTTATGAAAATTTGACTTATTCACTTATTCACGGATGGTACAGATATATCTATCGACGCATGCTTTTAAAAACTCACACAACTGACACTTCAAACCACTAGCGTTGCACGCTACTGGTTATTTTTTCTCAGGCAAGCGTATATCATCATATTAAGAAAAAAATTAGCTTTAATTTGATATAAAAATCATGCATATACGTGATAAACAGCTTATTTTATTTAAAAAATAAGTGAACGAAATTTTTGTCAAAAATGAATTAATATTAATTATTGAATTAAAAATATTTGCGGTCACTTTTTGACTGGCAACCTATTATTAATGTATTCTCCTAAATTTAAATATATGTACAAATGTGAGTTTGATTAAATACGTTATGAACGTAGTGATCCTGCAGTGGGATATAACGACCACATCAACTGGTTTTATGTAGACCGATTGTAGACTAGGATATGCATGGTCTCCGGTTGAAAAGCACATTGTCCATGCGGTTATTTCCAGAGGGTCAGGACATACTCCCCACGTTTTCTCAATAAGGATTTTCTGTTCGAGATGTTTTGTCTTATATTAAGACAGTGGTACTTATATGCTGTGTCCTGTTAAAACAAACATTACTCTAAATTTAAGTTGACATGTGTATTGACCTTTTCTTCCATGTGATTGTGTTACTCCCTTGCACTTCGTGCATTTAGATGGAAAGCCCTACTTTGATTTCAAGGAATTCGTATTGAGGTCGTTTTCTTTTTAGTAGTACAGTTTCTACTTTGTATTTATCTATTCTCACGGGCCAATGTTGTGTGCTTAACACAAATCATAACTCTGGGTTGCAACCTTTTTTATAGATCTTACCATTAAAGGGAACCGTAGTTTCTGCCCATTGATCAACTAGTTCATCGTTTATATTCGTGTATACTGTAATATTCCAATCGGATATCGTGGCTGTTAAAGTCATCCGGAATAAACTTGATTTTTGCAACCAAAACTTATCACGCGATATAAAATAGAAGGTCCCCGCTGGTCATTTGTATATGGACGTGACCTTATATTTCCCTAGTTCTGTTGTTAGTATTTCGATGCTATTATTATGACTTGTAGTGCCAACTCAGCTGTTGTCATGATGTTTGTTTCTGACATTACGATTGCCTGTTTTGAATGTGGAAGTTCCACCAGAAGCTGTATTCCCTTGATCTTGGCACTGATTTGTCCTCATGTATTTCCTATTAGATTCTCTATATAGATTATTTTTGGTGATACCCTCTATGTTGATCGAGATTTTCTCTCTAGCGGATACTCAAACTGGCCTAAATACTCCCATTTATAGCCTCCATCTTTCTTTTGTTATTCCGACCTAAAATAGTTTCTAAACTACACCAAATAATACCAAGATCATGAGGTAGATACTTTGAAAAAAACTGCTCAATCAACGAATATACTGATCTGGAGTATTGTATAGACACCGATCCCGACGAAAAATCAATGACAGGAACAGTCAAACGGAACATGTCGGTTCCATAGCGTCGAAGGCTATAATAAGCCAGAGGCAAACGGAAACCTAGAATCCACTGCTGAATAAAGATCGTTTTAAAATAAAGCGAAATTTTAGTTTCTAAGGAGGAGAACGATAATATGTTTAAACGATTTTGGACAAATATATCATGGGGCATGAAAATAATGTACATTAGTTCTCTTGTAGACAAGAAATCAGAAAAAATAAAAACTGAGAACTCCAGAATTAATAGCCTGATATATAACTTGGACAAAAAAGCTATATGTATGTAACAAAAATTATTAGTGTAATATATTTTTGGAATCAGATTTTTATAACCTTTCAAATGAAGTATCACACGACCTCCTTTGCTATTTGAAAAAAATGAGAGGGTAGCTGTCATCTGAGAGGAGTTCATCGAAATATTACCGTTGATACCGTTAGATATTATAAATTTAAAAATCGAAGTGTCCGAGCGGTTTGTTTTATCTTTAAAATAACCGAATTGACAGAGGAGGTAAGACTTTATCCTATCACTGTACTCGCAACATATTTATGTTTCTTAGTGTATTTACTTTTGTATGGTTTTAATTAGGCTATACAGAAAGAAATGGTCTGTAAAATCAGGATATAATCTAGAGTTGTAATAGACTTACTATAATCAGTTTTCTACTCTTTAGATCACTCTTACCGGAGTTCATGCCTCGTCGCTCATCCTGGTTTAGATCGCCGCCGGTATGATATTTACGCCATACAATTTCATCGCAATTTAGTTAGGAAGCAATATACCTTATCATGGCTTTATATGAATTTTCCTCTGACAAACTTCCTATTTGGTGATAATTATTTGGTGATCCGATAAATGAGATGTTTAAATACTTAATACTATAAAATTAAATGAAATAAAGACGGAATTACAGTAAATCAACAGAGATAAATATTGGAGCAGTGAAAAAGTTAATAAAGATGTGAGAGAAGGTCATCCACGTAACGTAAACAAGAGAACAACTAAACGAAACATCATTTTTAAATGCTAAAACACATTGACAATATAAACAACTTTTCCGATAGTCAAAAATTTCGTATTTCGGAAATTTGTCAGATGTCATTTTAAGTTGAATACAAAAAAAAATAAATTAGTTCAAGATAAATGATAGATATCTTAATAGATTTACTGAAGGTACTGGTTATAAAGAATGAAAAAGACAAAGAAAGTTTTTAGGAACAATTTCCAGATGAAAATAGCACCTAAAGATTATTGAACATTAATTCTAACGTAAAGGATTGCAACACAATTGTGAATACGGGACAACTCCTTCAAGGTGGAATTTTTAGGGTTTTTTTTTGTCATTCCACAGAATTATTTATTGGATCTACGTCAGTTGTAACTGATCCTGAGATTGCCAGATCTTGGTATATTTTTAGGACACAACAAACAAAAGACCTATACAAACATCTACGGGGTACAAAAATTCTAGATTAGTTATAGGAGACAACAATTGGCAGCAAACGCAATAAGCTTCAGCTTCTAGAGATCTTTTTAATCAGACGGGTCCAGGGAAGAAAAAAAACTGATCCTCTTAATTCTCAGAGAAATCGTTAGTTAGTTTTTATTACGAATAAATAAAGGGTCAAGGGTTGCAATCGAGTTAAGTT
This sequence comes from Diabrotica undecimpunctata, assembly GCF_040954645.1. Taxonomy (NCBI): domain Eukaryota; kingdom Metazoa; phylum Arthropoda; class Insecta; order Coleoptera; family Chrysomelidae; genus Diabrotica; species Diabrotica undecimpunctata. The sequence goes on from NC_092808.1 coordinate 68,099,320, forward strand.
AGTGTCCGAGTAGTGAGTCCATTTTCGAGTAAATAAAAGTTAAATTTAATGTGCGTAGCTCTCTAGATGATACTTGTTAATTTTCAAAATTCTTCAATTATTAAGAGCTAACTTATAAGTAAGTTGTAAGAATTGCTAGGACCGTATTAACATAAATTTAATCTAATCTTTCTAAATCATTTTATTTACTTAAATTGTGCTTACTTAAATATATTTATCATATAATCCCAAAATTATCTTCAGTAAAGAGTGTAATTGAGCGTTATTTTGCGGATCTGAAAACTGTTTACCGGAGTCATCCCGGTTATTTCTTCCTATGTTATCGTGTCTCGATCAATCAGACTTATCAAGCTAATTATTATTGTCATATTCACTCGATATATCACGCCCAATAATGATGGTTCACCTACCTTCACTACTATCCGTATAACATACCGTGTCGATTATCAGGTTTGATTTGTGATTTTCCGTCACCCTTGAGGCTACTAAAATTTTCATTTTCGTATTATAATCGTATATATTTAATTCTTTGTACAATTTTCTATTTTTACTGGGAATAAGTCACAATTTTACTTTAAAATTTATTATTTAGGGTTGATTTTGTTATTTTTGACCACTAGTGTCAAGTATCTCTATGATAAAATAAAAATAACGTTTGAGATTTTTATTCATGTAGTTTTTTTATAGTGAAATAAAAATTTAATATACTATTTGTGTTTTATTTCACTAGAATTTATGTTTATATATAATTGCTCATCTATTCCAGTATAATAAATCTTTCTACAATATAAGTATATGTAGTGATATTTTCTTTTGCAGTTTATCCATAAAGCAAAAAGCACTAAGAGGTTTTTCTAATAAATTAACCTATTGCTTGTATGTGATTTATGACTGAATTTAAAGTAGTGATTTAAAGTAGTAACTAAATTCGCTTTTACGTATTTTTTATGATTGCACTTAAAACACTACCTAGAGTGATATTTCTGTTTATTCGCAGTTTTAAAAGATCTGTAATATAAAAAAATACAAAAGTTTCAATTATGTGAAATACCGACATGTGAATTTTTGTGAATTGTGTTAATAATATAAAAGATGAAATTTCGAAGAGCAAACTTTGAAAACAGTAAGAATGAAAGTTGTAGAAGTTTAAAACTGACACTGAAGGAGAAAGCTAAACTGATCTTGTGTCAGCGTTTAAATCCCTCGTTAATGCATCCATTGTCGTTAATATTTCCAGATGCACGTGAAGAATAAATTCTATAAATAGAAAATAAAAATAATGTAAAAAATTGTACCAAAAGGTTTGCTGTTATTTTAAGAATAGTAGGAGGTCTTGCTGTACATTTCGTTTTACCCTGTAATATTTAAGTAAGTGAAAAGCAATATGATATAAAAGAAGAATACCGCTATCATAAATTTGTTGCAAACTATTTTTTTTTTATTTTTAATTTGTATATAGTGATTTTCTTTCCTGTCTATTTCAGTGACTAATATCAATTATTTTATTTTCTGGAAAACATTAACTTGGAAAAAGTCATTTGGTTAAACCGGTATAACCATTATAGGATACTTCACACTAATTTACCAATTCTGTTGTCTTAAAATGACGAGGGTTACGAATTATGAGATGATCGATTGCAAACATTTGTAACTCAAATTTGTCGCCAATTACATTACATTACATTATAGAAGGGTCGTCTTTTGTAATGTCAGCTATGGCGTGCATAAACTTTATCATAATGATAGCAAAGAAAGATGTCTGTTCAACCCATATTATTAGTTATTAGAAATATTATTTGTATATATGTAACATATTAATACATTATAAATTTTATGATCATAGTTATATACGAATATATATATATATATATATATATATATATATATATATATATATATATATATATATATATATATGTATATATATATATCCTCGTACATATATAACTATGATATGTATACCTGGAACAATTAATACATAAATCTGGCTCATTACTTCCAGAAATCAACAGAAGAATGTAACTGGCTTGGCATCTTTTGATAGAAATGCTATATTCAAATCGAAGATGCCAATCCAAGATTCAATTTTCGAAGAAAAAAGCATTCGATCAATGTATACTACCAATCATGATATACGGCTGCGGACACTAAAGAAAAAGATAATATCGAAACTCAAAGTCACTAAAAGATCAAGTGAGCGATGCATGCTAGGTATAACAAAGAGAGATCGAAAAAGAAAAGAATGGATCAGACAAAAAACCAAGATTACTGATTTAATCCATAGAATTAAATCTTTAAAATGGCAGTGGGCGGGAGATTTACAGCAGAGACAATAGGTGGTATTAGAATTACACTGTGGTATTCAAGAGGCGTCAAGAGACCAAGAAGTCCAAATTTAAGATGGGACTATGACATAAGGAAACAAACCGGTACAACATGGCTCACAAAGGCGAATTTTAGACAATCGAGGGCAGAAATGAAGAATGAATATGTAACCATAATTGGTAGAATATGCTGAGAATGATGATAATGATGATGATGATCATGTATGTAGATAACGTCACTAATGCCAAAAAATCATAATTTAAAAATAAAAATCGACGTGTTTAGGGATTTGTTTTCAAAATCGTCCATTGTCGCCCCTCCAAATAGATTTTAAAGCGTCGCAGATGCAATGTAGTAACCTTGGCGAAGTCCTTTGGACACCTTTATCTTTTTTGTCACTTTTTGTCCAATCTTTATCGAATTCATCATATCGTCGTACAACTCCCTCACAGCATTAATGCAAATCGGTGGAATATATATATATATATATATATATATATATATATATATATATATATATATATATATATATATATATATATATATATAAGTCGGGAGACTTCTCTTTGATAGCAAATGAACTTCCACAAGTGTTCCTGATGTGGAGTTGAATAACTCGAAACACGTGTAGAACAATGGTGGAATTCGAATTGAAATGAAATGCAATCTTTTACCTTCATATATATACGTATATATAAATATAATATATATATATATATATATATATATATATATATATATACAGGGTGGTCCGTAAGTAATTGTACAAACAGAAACCGTAGATTTATTAGTAGTTATTTAAAGATTTATTTATTTTTTTATTTTATTTATTTTATTATTAAAAAGAATGTTTAAACGAAGTTTTACTTTTGGCAATATAATTGTCAAAAATAAAAATTTTATGTTGGCATTTATGACATTGAGGCTATTTGTAATTGGTTGCTATTTGAACTTATTTATAAATTCAATTATTTTTATATTAATAAAAAAAATGTTTTCAAAATTATAGAAATTTTCGGAGAAACATTTGTTAGATCAAAACATTTTTATATTAAATATTTTGAACATGTAAGCAGTGATTTTTACTTACCAAACTAATTTTTATTTGGTAAGTTAACAAAAATTGTTTTTTCTTTTTAGTTCAACCTTGTAAGTATTTTGTCTTTTTTAGCTCTTGATAATAATTGTAAACACAATTGAAAGCTCGAGAATAAAAAAAATAGTTAACCAATAGCCCTATTATTGACTCCAACCCATCCAAAACAGTTATATATTTTATATATATATATATATATATATATATATATATATATATATTTATATATATATATATATAATATATATATATATATAATATATATATATATATAATATATATATATATATATATATATATATATATATATATATATATATTTATATAAAGAAATACAATCTTTTACCTTCATATATGTACGTATATACAGGGTGAGTCATGAGGAACTTTACATACTTCTACCATATGTAGAGTCCCTCAGGGAGCATATCATGTGGCCACTAAAAAATGTCAACTCCTCTTCTTTATTAATTAACAGGGAGATTTGTGTAATTGACCATTTATTTCATTTTACTGTAGTGTTTATACGGCTCATTTGATTTTTTTAATTTTTGCATGATACAGTACACTACTATCAAGCATTCGACTGGTATTAGCTAAACTAAAAAATTCCAGGACTGGCTTTGGAAAAATTAATTTAGGGATTCGTATTAAATATTACACCCTGTATAATTTTTTTTTAAATGCAATAAGTGATTTTCAAACTACATAAATAGCCAATGAAAACGACATATGCGACAATGTTGTCGCACTTTTATTAAATTTTTAGTGAACGATCAAATCTTACCAAAAATAGATTGTAAATGATTAAAATTTTATGTCAAATAATAATACTGTTGTGGATTTATTAATTGTTAAGTCTTTAATTTATAATGTCTTGTTCTTATCTTAATTCATTAAAAAGCACAATGACTGATATTTATTTATTTTCACTAAACATACATAATTTATTAAAAAGCGAACGTAACATTTTATCGCGAGCGCGTCGTCCGAATTAACTGTCCCTTCCAAATAAAGTTCCGTTATTATATACCAGTGCCGTTATCTCGAAAAATCCAAAACCTTCGATGGCGAAACGGTAAAGGCAAACTGGATTTCCCTCGCATTGGTTCTGGAAGGTCGCTCAGGTAAATCGAGGCCTCTCGTAAACTCTACAACATATTAGAATAAAAACATGTTTTAAAGGTTAAAACTATGACTCATATTTTTACGTAACATTGCCCCCCTCTCAAAAGATGGTTCCTCCTGGAACCTTGTTGGGACTAGAACTGGAACGGTATGCTGGTATCGGCAACTGGACCCTCTTTTACAACTTCCAGTTGTATAAAAATGACAAGGGACGGTTTTCTCTCCGCACCAGTAACTATGCGGATTGCAACAGACTAACACCTGGACTTCGGTGTCTTTAAAGATCTCCTCCACCATATTTCGGATAACTCTCCAATCTAATTGGCGGCACTCCAACTTTGGCATGGCTAACTTTTGCACGTCGGACTCTAGTACGTGCCCTCTCAATTGAAGTAAGGCTTCCCATACATCTCGGTAGGTAGGTTGGTCACGGGCAGTGTCTTTTGTTACCAGGTAGAAAAGGTAACGTGATGCATCTTGGAGTTTCAAGGTTTTACCGGGAGCTGGCACTTGGCATTGAAGTTCTGCAACTCGACCAAACTTCCTTCGAAAGACGGATGCCAACCCTGGTGCGTCTTTGATACTGGCCGGGATGGTAAGGGCCAGCGAGTAGTCATCGGGGAGCGCGAGTAGATCTTGCTTTTCTTCAGTGGTAACACCATGTCTCGCTTTACCGGTACCTCCATAGGCACCCATGAATTCCTCAAACGTGAGGTCAGACACATCTTGGACTTGGTTTACTTCCACTTCTTCATCTACGTCGTGGTCACCTTCGAAAGATGCCAACCGGTTATGGTGTACTATCATCGGCTTTCCCCTCGGAATCTTGCTTATTCGGTAGATGACATCGTTGATCTTCTCCATGATGAGGTATGGACCTTCCCAAAACTGCTGCAATTTGGGAGAACAACCTTTTCGCTTCTTGGGATTATACAGCCATACTTTGTCGTTCTTCTTAAAGCAACCCTTTTCGGCTTGTGTATCGTACCGTTTCTTCATTCGGTCGCTAGCGATCTGAAGGTGGGAACGGACCAACTCATGTACATCGTCCATTCTTCTTCGTAATTCGATCACATAATCTTCACCTGCTACATCTTCTCCAGGTCGACACCCAAATTCTAGATCACAAGGTAGTCGCATTTCGCGTCCGAATAGGACTCTGGCTGGTGTCTGGCCCGTTGATTCGTTAACAGCAGATCTGTAGGCCATTGTGAAGAACGGAAGGTATTGGTCCCAGTCTCGCTGATGATCGGACACCATCTTTGTCAAATACTTGCCAACTGTCCTATTCATTCGTTCTACCATACCATCCGATTGCGGATGATACGCGGTAGTTCTTGTTTTCTTCATGCCTAGTCTATCACATATTCCTTGGAATAGATCACTTTCGAAGTTCCTGCCTTGGTCACTATGGATCTCCAAAGGCACTCCAAATCGGCTGATATATTCTTGGATCAACTTATCTGCAACGGTGGCGGCCTTCTGGTCTGGAAGTGCGTAAATCTCGACCCACTTAGTGAAGTAATCCATTACTACCAACATGTACTTGCCCCCATTTTCACTTTCTGGAAATGGCCCTGCAATGTCCAAAGCTATTCTTTCAAACGGGCTTCCAACATTATATTGTCTCATAGGAGCTCTCCTTTTCCGGTGAGGCCCGTTACTCGTAGCACAAATAGTACATTTCTTACACCAGTCTTTTACGTCGTCGGAACTGTTCATCCAATAAAACCGTTCCCGAATTCGCTGAAGGGTTTTCCTTACACCAAAATGCCCTCCCGATGGACTGTCGTGTAACTGACGAAGTACTTCGGCTATTCTGCTCTTTGGGATCACCAACTGTCTTCTCTTCTCTGAACCGTCATCATTTTCCAGGACTCGTTTGAGCAAGCCATCTTCGATGATAAATGAGTCCCACTGGGCCCAATACGTCTTAACTACTGAGCATAGGTTTGATATTTCCTGCCAAGGTGGTCGACGGTTTTCCTCTTTCCATTTTCGGATTTTCTGTATAACTGGATCTCTCTCTTGTTCTTCCCTTATCTTAGTAGGCGTCCAGTCGTCGTTGACAATCGTCGTTCTTAGCACTGCTGCTTCCTTGGATTCCGTTTTGTTGCAGTGGGAACACTCTGCTGGGCATGGCCTTCTGGAAAGAGAATCAGCGTTTCTGTGGCTAACTCCGGCCCGGTGCTCAATCTTAAAATCGTATTCTTGGAGTCGTTCGATCCACCTGGCTATCTGACCCTCTGGATTCTTAAACTGCATCAACCACTTAAGGGCGGCATGGTCGGTTCGGATTAGAAACTTTCTGCCATAGAGGTATTGGTAGAAGTGCTCTACTGATTTAACTACTGCTAGAAGTTCTCTTCTCGTGACGCAATAATTCCGCTCAGGTTTTGAAAGGACTTTACTAAAATATCCGAGGACTCGTTCCTGTCCTCCTTGAATCTGAGACAGCACTCCTCCAATTCCCACGTTACTTGCATCCGTATCTAAGATGAACTCTCCTTCTGGCAGTGGATACCCCAAAATTGGTGCTGTTATTAAATGCTTTTTCAACGTTTCAAAGGCATTTTGGCAGTCTATATCCCAGCGGTATTCTCTTGCTTCCTCTGTAAGTCGCGTTAATGGCTTAGCGATATCTGCAAACTTCTTAATAAACCTCCGGTAGTAAGTACATAGTCCAAGAAAACTTCTCACTTGATGTTTGTCAGTTGGTTTTGGCCATTCCTTAATGGAATCGATTTTTCCCTTATCCACGGCCACTCCTTCTTTACTGACTATATGACCCAGATAATTGACTTTACCTTGAAATAGCTGGCACTTCTTGGGGTTTAGCATCAATTGGGCAGCTTTAAGTCGATTAAAAACGTTTTCTAAATTCCTCAAATGATCTTCGAATGTCTCCCCCAAGACGATTATGTCATCTACATAAACCAGGCATGTTTTCCAAGATAACCCTCTCAACACATTTTCCATAAGCCTCTCAAATGTCGCAGGAGCATTACAAAGTCCAAATGGCATAACGTTGAATTGCCACAATCCAGATCCTGTGGTGAAGGCTGTCTTTTCTTTATCGACTGGGTCCATTTCTACCTGCCAGTATCCAGACTTCAAATCTAAAGTAGAAAACAATTTACTTCCAGCCAATGTGTCCAATGTGTCATCGATCCGAGGCAGAGGATAACTATCTTTCTTGGTAACGTTGTTCAGCAAACGGTAATCCACACAGAACCTCGTCGTTCCGTCTTTCTTCTTAACCAGGACCACCGGAGAGACCCATGGACTCGTAGAAGGTTCTATCACCCCGTCTTTCTTCATTTCCTGAACAATCGTTTCAGCTTCCTCTCTCTTCGCCTGTGGTAATCGTCGAGCTGTTTGACGAATTGGCTTAGCATTACCAGTATCAATTTTATGCTTAACAACGGTAGTTCTTCCCGTCTTTCCTCCTTTCGGTACGAAAATATCACGATACTGCCGAAGAAATTCCCTTAATTTCCTTTTCTCCATCTGATTTAGAGACTGTCCTGCAACTGCAACCATTTGGTCGAATTTGTCGTTGGAATTATCAGATGTTGTCGCCTGACGAATTATGGATGTCACAGGTACACAAGTTCCTACTTTTGTCTCTTTCTTTATGGTCACTGGGTAGTCGTTGACATTGATAAGTCTCACAGGAATTTCTTTAGCCGAAGTCACCAATTCCTTTCCAATTATGATTCCACGGCCAACCTCATCGTCGTGGTTCCAAGGCTCCATCATAACAGGTCTCCCTTCGTCTACAATTCCCTGTAGTCGCGCTACTATGATCGTTTCGCTTCTCGCAGGCACGACTGTATCTTCTGTAATGGCTGCTTGCACAGTGTTGTCATTATGTGGATGGAGAAATACCTCCTCGTTGCCAACTTTGATTACCTTATTCTTAAAATCCAATTGGAATCCATGCATATTCATTACGTCCATTCCTAATATAACATCCTCTTCGATGTCAGCAACTATAACAGTATGGACAAACTTTTCTGCCCCAATTCCCAATTGTACCTGGATTTCTCCATGAATGTTGGCATTTTCACCTGTAGCGGTCCGAAGTCGTAACCTCGTTGGTAACAGTTTCTTTCGGCTGTTTATAACTGTCGGGCGTATAATGGTTCTGGTCGCTCCGGTATCCACCAACAACGTATGCTTTTTACCATTTATGTCTCCATCTACATATACACTATCTTCACGACATTTCAAAGAAGCTATTAGTATGAGAGGGTCTTTGGAAAAGTTCTGGGTCGAAGCTGCCCCCCTAAGGCTGACCCGTTCTAGTTTTCCTGATGGTGAGTTTCTTGATTTGCGTCGTACCTAGGGTGCTTACAGGAGCTTCGTACGTGTCCTATTTCGCCACAATTCCAGCATCTGATGGTCTTCGTTTTCTTGTATGTCATGCTTTTCATCATATTAACGAGCTGGTCAAGTTTATCTTCATCTCCTTCCTCTTTTACAGTCCTAACTTTACTGTACCCGCCAGAGGCCTGCGTAGCTGACTCGTATTCGAGGGCGGCGGATAGGACATCAACCAGCGTCTTGTGACGAGCTAATCGCAGTGTTCTCTGCATTTCATGATCACGAAGACCATCAATAAACGTTTGAACGGCCAATTTTTCCATCATGTCTTCGGGAGCTGTTGGATAAGCATATCGTACTAATCTGGCAATATCTACCTCATATTCTTGAAGAGCCTCATCTTTCTTCTGTCTACGATTTTTAAGCTGTGACTGATATACATGCTCCAAATGTTCGTGGCCATATCGCATATTTAACCTCTTCTTCAGTTGTTCGAAATCATCGGTCTCCTCTACGGCTATGGTCTGAAGCACATCTAAGGCATCTCCTCGAAGGGCGATAGTCAGGTTTACCGCCTTTTCTTTTTCAGACCATCCATTTGCTCTTGCGGCTGATTCGAACTGTTTCATGTAGTTGTTCCATGATGATTTTCCGTCGAAAGTTGGGACTTTAACATGAATAGAACCTCCACTTCCTTCAAATTTCGGCCGTGTCTCCAACTTAAATTTCGTCTGGTCTTCTTTTATCTCCACTGTAATCGGATTGTTACCTCTCTCTGCTGTCCCTGTTTCCTCCATCTTCCTTTCCATCTCTTTCCATATCTTTTCTTCGAAGGCTAACATATCGGCAGCAACTTGGTTTTTTAATGAAGATATTCTATCGTCCAGGGCAGACATCTCAGAAGTGACTTTAGAGATTTCCGAAGAGATGTTAGCAGAGACTTTGCTTTCCAGCGAAGAAATCTCGTTAGAAACTTTGTCTTCCAACGAAGCGATGTCGCCGGAAACTTTGGCTACATCACCAGAAACCTTGGCTACATCAGAAGAAACTTTCGAAATATCGTCAGAAACTTTGTTCTCTAATGATGCGATGTCACCAGAAACTTTGGCTACATCAGAAGAAACTTTCGAAATCGACGAGAGGACAGCATCTTCAAATATATAAGTCTCTGGATCTAGTCCTTCTTCTAGCAAAGCGTTCTTTAGTCGTTGGACTAACTCAGCCTTTTTTCCGGTAGAAGCTAATTCTCTGTCTTCGAGATGTCTTCTTAAATTAGTCACTGTCAGCTCATAAATCGTAGCCATTTTCACAATTTATTTTATATTCACTTGTATTATTATTATAAGTCTAATTTATGTTCGATCTCACTCTGACACCATTTGTTGTGGATTTATTAATTGTTAAGTCTTTAATTTATAATGTCTTGTTCTTATCTTAATTCATTAAAAAGCACAATGACTGATATTTATTTATTTTCACTAAACATACATAATTTATTAAAAAGCGAACGTAACATTTTATCGCGAGCGCGTCGTCCGAATTAACTGTCCCTTCCAAATAAAGTTCCGTTATTATATACCAGTGCCGTTATCTCGAAAAATCCAAAACCTTCGATGGCGAAACGGTAAAGGCAAACTGGATTTCCCTCGCATTGGTTCTGGAAGGTCGCTCAGGTAAATCGAGGCCTCTCGTAAACTCTACAACATATTAGAATAAAAACATGTTTTAAAGGTTAAAACTATGACTCATATTTTTACGTAACAATACATTGCATCAACTGTACTAAATAAAAATAAATCTAAAGTTGGTTGCCTAGTATTAGCTAAACTAAAAAATTCCAGGACTGGCTTTGGAAAAATTAATTTAGGGATTCGTATTAAATATTACACCCTGTATATATTTTTTTTAAAATGCAAGAAGTGATTTTCAATCTACATAAATAGCCAATGAAAACGACATATGCGACAATGTTGTCGCACTTTTATTAAATTTTTAGTGAACGATCAAATCTTACCAAAAATAGAACAACCATAATGAAGTATCAAATTATAAGGTAATTAATTTAAACAAATGTTATAAATTTCAAACATTTTAATTGAAATGATAAACTGAGTCACTGCACAACAAAAAACATTAACTACTAACAGTAACGAAGAACAATTTAAAAAAAAACTAAAAATATGTACATAGTTATGATAAACCCATAAATTAGAACTGGAAAAAATACAATAATGGTAACAAAATAAAAATAATTCAAAATAGATTTTCGAAATGGAACCCTGCAGCCTGTACACATTTTTGTTGCCGAATTGTTAATTGACGTATTGAATTACGGATACTCTGGGGATCGTTTCTAATAGTATTACAACAATGTATAATTCTATCAATTAATTGTTGTCGGTTATTAATATGCACTGCGTAAACTAGTTGCTTCAATCGTCCCCAAATATGGTAATCAACGGGATTGAAATCAGGGGATCTTGAAGGCCACGAAATAGGACCTGCACGGCCTATCCACCTGTTGCCATAAACATTATTGAGATGTCTCACTGCCAGTAAAAAGTGTGGGGGTGCCTCATCATGCTGAAAATACATCCCTCGGATAGCAACGTTCGCGTTGGCAAGCAAATTCGGCAAAATATTTTGTAGAAAGTTCAAATAGACCTGCCCTGTTAAAGGACCATCAAAAAAGTGAGGACCTACTAATTGGTTATTTATGACACCAATCCACACGTTAACCGAAAACCTTAACTGAGAACGACGTTCTCGAATAGCATGGGGATTTTCTTCTGCCCACACATGTGAATTTCGTGAATTATTTATCCCGTCTCTGGTAAATTGGGGTTCTCGACTTAGTTGTCTAGTGCTTATTGTAGGGTTCATAGTAACGGCGTCCATAATGTCATCTTCCTGCGCTTCATCTACATGTCGCTCTGTTGTTCCACTAGGAAAAGTGCCATTTTCTCGCAAATAATTAAAAACTGACCCAAATGTTGGATGACTGGGAGTTCGACGATTAGGAAATCTCCTGCGATATTCTCTACTAGCAGCCCTACCATTCCCATTACAGAATCCATAAACATATATTATGTCTGCATATTCTGTGGTCGAAAACTGATGTGGCATTTTGAACGAAAGTAACAAAAGCTCTACCAAAACTAACACAATGTACTTAACGTAGATATGACAGAAGAAATATGTATTCTTGTACACATAAATAACAATTGATAATGACAATAATGACAAGGGGTATAAAATATCAAGAAACGTCAAACGGTCAACGCCAACCTTCATTTTAAACTTTTTTAGATTTATTTTTATTTAGTACAGTTGATGCAATGTATTATTATTTGACATAAAATTTTAATCATTTACAATCTATTTTTGGTAAGATTTGATCGTTCACTAAAAATTTAATAAAAGTGCGACAACATTGTCGCATATGTCGTTTTCATTGGCTATTTATGTAGTTTGAAAATCACTTATTGCATTTAAAAAAAAAATTATACACGGTGTAATATTTAATACGAATCCCTAAATTAATTTTTCCAAAGCCAGTCCTGGAATTTTTTAGTTTAGTTAATACCAGTCGAATGCTTGATAGTAGTGTACTGTACCATACAAAAATTAAAAAAATCAAATGAGCCGTATAAACACTACAGTAAAATGAAATAAATGGTCAATTACACAAATCTCCCTGTTAATTAATAAAGAAGAGGAGTTGACATTTTTTAGTGGCCACATGATATGCTCCCTGAGGGACTCTACATATGGTAGAAGTATGTAAAGTTCCTCATGACTCACCCTGTATATACGTACATATATGAAGGTAAAAGATTGTATTTCTTTATATAAATATATATATATATATATATATATATATATATATATATATATATATATATATATATGTATTGAAATGAATAGAATATAGGAGAAAGAAAAATAGTGTTTAAAAGGTTAATTTACAAGTTATATACTAGATAATATTAGATATTAAAAGTATTTGGTTATTTTAATAAGTTATATACTAGAAAACTTTATAAAAATTATTTATGTGAGGGCATTTTTAAGAAATTAGCATGTAATAAGTGTAAAAAAAGTTTTATTTTAGTAATTATAATGTTATAGATATATTTAAATGAGCCATGTGACTAGGCAACCAACTATACAGTAAGTGACAGATAGAAATTAATAATTATTACGAATATAAAGTGGGGTTATAATGATATGTTGTTTAAAATGTGTATTTTATTAAATTAGAGTGTTAGTTACTAATTTAAGTGTATATTCTGATCTGAAAAGCCTAAATGTCAACAAAAATATCAATAGAAAATTAAAGAATTCTCCAGAATAGAGAATTTGACCTTTGTTTACGGTGGAATATTCTGGAATAATGGTTATGTCTGTGGATCGAACATATACTGTTTCCAGAACATCCATATAAAAGGAGATGGAACAAAATCGAACATGATTTCTTGCTAGATGATTCTGGAACATGGAAAAAGATATAAATACCGGGTGATTTGGATTCAAGGCATCAGTTATGAGTTACAGTTACTATAAGTCCAGTTTAGTATGAAAGTTAATTAGAGTTAGCATGAAATAGAAGTCAGATCAATTATAGTCAGACAGAAGGTCCAATTGTTCAATATAGTGAGTTAAATGCAGATTAAGAAACAGTATAAAGAAAATATTATTGAAGATTAAAAATTATGTAATGTATAAATGGTGATTGGATAATGCAAGAAGTGTTGATTGAAAATTAAAATTATATAATATATTTGGTGATTGGATGTTGGTATACTGAAAAGAAGAATAAATATAAATGCTGTTTGCTGGTTTGCTTGGTGGTTTATAAATGCTTAAGAAGAAATATATTTTAAATTCGTGGAAGCTGATAATTGGAAAAAGTAATTTCACAAAAACAAGGATAACCGAAGCACGAAGACATTGAGTGGTGATTAGAATCTATACAGTGGAAAACAGTTCATTTAGGCATTCAGTGACAGAAAGGTACAAAATTTTGTTAATATAATTTAGTTAGTGTCGTAACAATTTCAATTTTGAAGATAGTTTTGAAGTATATAAATAAACGTTAAATATTGGGTTTGCAGCAATAAAAAATTAAACGTGTACTCTTGCAAATTTTTAATCCAAGCTTTCGGAAATTGGTTATGTCCTTCATCAGGGAGCTACAAATGTGATGAATAGTTTGTTAACGTTGGTATAATTAATTAAAAAATTCACTACTTACAAACTTAATGAGGTTGTATCATCAATGATGTTATATAATGTTGATAAAATTTATCACAGTCTGTCATCTTTGTTCAATATAAAACCTATTTCTATATTTAAAATTAAAAAATTACTTTACATTCACAACACTTAATTATTATAAACACATTCATGACACTGTTATTCTTAATTTTATTCTATCGCCATTAGTTTTTGTCAAGATAATCCAGTGGTTTTTATTATTGGTTTTTCAAAACTCTTCGTGTGTAAATTTAAAAATATTCGTATTGACAAGTGAAAATCCCACAACCCTAATATCAAGCAACTGGCAGTACAGCAAATTATAGGCCTATCATTAGGTGTATTGTGGCAATATAAATTATTGTATCTTTATTAATATCATAAAGGAGTGAAATTTTAACCTGTCAGTGTTTCAACACATAGCTTATTAAATTAACATAAAGAAACAAGCTGATAATTATAAAAACGTTACAATTGATTGTGATTTTGTATTGTATGACCCCAGTATCTGTGTGAATACAAAAATTACTAACTTTAAAAAAACTTAATATGTAAAACAAAATTCTTTTAAATATCAATTGATAAATTATTGTTTGTGTTATTGTTGCATTTATCTAGTAGTAACAAATAGGAGAACATTTCATTTAGATGACCAATATCCGTTCTATGATTCATTGCATTGTTATTTTGGCAAATGTAGGCCATTTCAAGAAAAAGTCTATTGGTAATGTTACTTTCCTGTTCTACTACTTTGATATTATTGTAATCTAGATGCCCATTTTTAAATGCATGTTCACCCAATGCACTTCTTTCAGGATGTAGTCTATTATCAGACTTGTGGGATGTAATACGGTCTTTAAGGCATCTTGATATTGGACAATTTTGATGTTCCATATAAAACGGTACTAACAGTTAACAAAGTGAAATTCCTCTATAATTCGCGCATTTTGTTTTGTCTCCTTTTTTGTGGCACTATTATGTTTTCCTTCCTAGTATATATGTTTATATATGTATGTATATATATATATATATATATATATATATATATATATATATATATATTAATATGTATATATATATATATATGTATACATCCATTTAACCTCCTGACTGATTACGGCATATATTTAGTACATACAAAATACAAATCAAATGCATTATGACGCCCTCTAACTCGAATTATCCTTTCGTAATTCGAAAAATTAATAACGTAAAAACCTAGTTCTCTGCACTCACTTTTCACTGTACCCAAAGCGTTTGGTCTTTACTGTTTTGTATTAGTTATGTTCGTTTGACAAGATGGCTTCAAGACATTGGGATCCAAGAAGAGACTTGTGTAACCAATCTAATAATATAATATCAATCCGTTTAATTTTTATTTTGTAATGAATAGTGTATGTTAAAGTATTTAGAAATTTAGAATTTTATTTTACAATTTAAAGTGAAATTTTTTGCACTTTTTTTTAATGTACTTTTTATAGTACAATGGTTTTCAAGTTCGTTTATGCACATATGAGAAGCGTTCATTCAAAAGCGGACAGATCACTCTAACACAATTTCGAGAAAAACGCAATAAAGTGATTCGTTGAATATTTATATTTTTCTTTTGCAATTTCTGCCATTTTGCGTGGGTTGAAATGACACTTGGAACTTACATACCACTTTTTAAAAAACAGTTATATTAAAGCAAAAAACTCAAATTAACAAATGGATATGTCTTTGTTTGATTGTGGACTGGATATTTTAAAGCATCCTAATAAACATCATTATTTATACAAAACAGAAGCATAGAAATGATATTTTTATTGAATAATAATAATAACACAAGAAATTTGTTGCATTAAAACAAAAACTTAAAAATAAGAGTTCAAATATTTTAATTGTTAACAGGAAATGAAAAAGTGTATTAGCATAACTTTTTTGTTTATACATGCATCTCATGGTCTTCTTCTATACAGTCGCAGTTTGAGTTAATTTCTTATTCAACCCTTTCTGCTTCGACGTCAACATTACCAGACAATTTTTCTTTATAAAAATTGAGTTCTGGGAGTTCTTGCCACTGTAACCCCTCATGGTTAAACTGCTTTTCAAACAGTAAATTTACGTTTTTGTTTTTTTCGCCAGAAATGGGATTTCCAAGAGGCATAACATTGAAATTTATATTTTGATCACTTTGACCTCTTTTAACCAGTGAAGTGTATGGTCTGTTTTCGTCAAAGTTAAAAAATGCACTTCCCTTCATTTTTATTGAAACTCCTTCCAGAGAAATACATTTTTTCAGATAAATCTTCTTTAGATCTTTAATCTCATTATTCATGTTGTATGTTTCACATAACTTTTTGATGTTGTACAACTGCCAATGTTTCCCGAGAACAAGAACACGGCCAACTTTCTCATAATCCCTTTGATATTCTTCAGGGTTAAGAATGACAGTGTGTGTGTGTGTGTGTGTGTGTGTGTGTGTGTGCGTGTGTGTGTGCGTGTGCGTGTGCGTGTGCGTGTGTGTGCGTGTGCGTGTGTGTGCGTTTGTGTGCGTGTGTGTGTGCTTGTGTGTGTGTGTGTGTGTGTGTGTGTGTGTGTGTGTGTGTGTGTGTGTGTGTGTGTGTGTTGGCTTGGAAAATAGTCATTTAGCCACAGAATTGTAATATAAGGTATTAGTTTTTAAATAATGTAACCAACTTTAAATAGAAAGTTACATATTAGTTCGTATACTTCTCTTCTATCTAAGGAGAGTAAATGGGTGATGTTTATGGGAGTCTGAATTTTAAGTTCTGATAGTTTTAAATACAGCTGATCTGTTTCATACTTATGTTTATCGCACTTAAAAAGAATATGGTTGATGTCACATTGTGATATATTATCGCATGAGCATACCCCAGAAGGGATAATATTTAACTTAGCCAAGTGAGCTGGGAAGGCACCGTGATTAGTTTTCAGTCGAGTAATTGTGGCTGCCAACTTCTTTGGCATTGCGTATTTGAAAATATAGGCAACATCTTTTGGTACGGTAGGGTGGATAGTATAATATTGATTATTTGAATTCGTTGCTATGTTTTTCCATTTTTCTTTGCAATTTATAAAAATTTTGTTATAATAATGTTGTTGTAAATCCTCTAATGTGAATATGAGAATATAGAGTCCAACATGGGTCGCATCTTTAGCAAGCTGGTCAACCAGTTCATTTCTCATTAGTTATTATCTTTACTATATGTTTTAATTTTAATAGCACAAAGAATACTATTTCTTTTATGTTGAGTCATATCTGAGTTTAATCCTTTAATGACCGATAATGAACCTGATAATATTACTGCTTTATTTAAATTGTGTAAATCTAGCCAATCTAATTCTTTTTCGATTGCTACCGCTTCAGTAGTATATATTGAACAATCTAATTGGAAGTTTAATTTTCAAAGATTCGCTTTAATGTGGAATGTAAACTGCACAACCTGTGGCACCATCCTCTTTTTTGGAACCATCGGTATACATTATTACGTGATCATTATAGTCACTCAATATGGATTTAAGTAAGACAAAGTTTATTTGTGGGGATTCTGTGTACTTTGGTATAATGACTTTTGGTTTATTTAATGTTACCTGAAAATTAGCTCTATATATTGGTAATATTTTTTCTTTGCCATAGATATTAGAATACTCATTAGTTTCTAAGAAGCATCAGCAAGTGGAGGAGAATTTTTTATGCGCCTGTATTTATTTGAGAGGTTTTCAATAGATAACTCATACAGTTGGCTATGTAGATTATTATTATTATTTAATCTTAGCTTCAGAATATGTTTAATTGCCATAATGTCTCGACGATTTTGAAAAAGGGGTTTCATTACTTTCAGCAAGTAGAACAGGGCAAGGAGTAGGCTTCATGGTGCCCAAGCATATTCTTAGACATTTGAACTGAATGCGGTCTACAGTTAATAAGTGTGTGTTACTGGCGGCACCATACAGAATGCAACCATAGTCTACAATAGATCGCACGTAGGCTCTGTAAAACATCAGTGCAACCTTAGGGTCAGCACCCCATCTACGATTAGTGACACATTTTAGGATATTAATACCTTTTTCACATCTACTTTTTATATATTCAACATGTTTTGACCATAAAAATTTGGGATCAAGAAGAATGCCAAGATATTTGTGTTCTTTGACAATAGGTATATCATATTCCAGACAAATTTATTTTCTCAGGCGTACGAATCCTATATCTAGTGAATATCATTGTGGCTGATTTGTCAGGGGAAATGGTCAGTTTTGCATGATGAATTCCAGAGCCTCCAGGCAGTCAGTATACGAGTTACGCTCTCTATAGATGCATATGTCATCAGCGTATTGGATGCAATTGATTGTGTTGTCAAAAATGCCACGAATACTTGCTGAAAATATGTTAAACAAGAACGGACTTAAAACTGATCCTTGTGGAAGACCTGTATGAGCAATTCTAGGACCGTGTAGTTGGTTTAAATGATCTTTAATATATATAACACGATTATTATAAAGATGAACAATATTAGTCGCTATATTTTGAGGTAATCCTGTATCATATAGTTTTTTGTGTAACATGGTTAAGTTAACAGAATCATATGCCCCTTTTAGGTCTAAAAATAAACAAGCAAGATAATTGTTTCTGGAAAACGTTATTTGAATGTCAATAACTAAATGTGATATTGCATCCATTGTGCCAACACTAGCCCTAAATCCATATTGTGTACTTGGGAGGATACTATAATGTTCTATAAGCCATTCTAATCGAGTCTTTCAAATGTCTTGCATATGCAAGACATTAATGATATCGGTCTGTAAGAAGAGGAGAAAGTTTTATCTTTATTAGGTTTAAGAATTAAACAGATAACTATTTCTTTCATATAATCAACATATCTTCCATTGAAAAGCCAATCGTTGAAAATTGTTAGTAAACTTTGGTTAGCTATAAGAGGGAATTCATATATTATGTTATAAGTAATTTGATCGCGCCCCGGAGCCGAGGAATTTGAAAACTTGAGTGCAGCCTCAAATTCTTTCATATTAAAACTTTCCTGGAAAATATTGTATTTACAAGTTTTACTGTTATCCTGAATAGAAAGGATATGTCAACATATGGCGGAGCAAATTGGTCGAGCAACTCTTCTATTAGTTCATTTGGCAGGTGATATCGTCTTGAACGGTAATTTTTATTCACTAGTTTATTAACAAAATTCCAAATTTTACTGACAGGAGTATTTTTGTTTAAAGTATTCACAAAGTTAATCGACATAAACTTGTTTGTTTGTTTGTGAACAGGAGTTTACTTTTGGCTTGAATTTGTTTGTATTTAATATAGTTTTCAAAATTTGATGCTTCTATCTATCTTTTGTATGCAAGTTTTCGTGAAATGATCATATTTTTGCATTCATAATCCCACCAGACTGGAATACGAGATTTTGGCTGAAAGGAATTTTTAATATTCATAGAAAATGAGGCAGCATCGTCAATTGTCTTTAACAGGAAGTCAAAACGTTCTGCTGAAGTTCTGACTCCTTGCAATTCTTAGAAGGCACAGATTAAATCGCAATTCTGAATTTGGTTTCGAAAATTAGTTTACGATTTTATTATCAGATGTCGCTACATTGCGTCTATACGAAGCTATGCTAGAGTTGCTTCCTAAGACAGAAAATATTTATTTCACGTTCAGAGCGATTGCGAAAGCCGTTCTGATGAGACCTATTAGGCCGAAATACGTATAAGCGGATGCGCAAGCGCCCCGTACGTGAAATCAAATCTTAACTGTCTTTTCCTTTTTATTTCGATATACTCTGTACGAGTACTAGAAACCAATTCGCTAAGAACTTTGCTTAGTTGAGGAGATATGTTGTGGAATGCAATTTTTAGATTCCCCATGTCTCTCATAACATCTTTATCAACTTCTGTTTTGCCTTGCAATTCTTAGAAGGCACAGATTAAAGCGAAATTCTGAATTTGGTTTCGAAAATTAGTTTACGATTTTATTATCAGGTGTCGCTACATTGCGTCTATACGAAGCCATGTTAGAGTTGTTTCCTAAGACAGAAAAGAGAGACCTATTAGGCCGAAATGCGTATAAGCGGATGCGCAAACGCTCTGTACGTGAAATAAAATCTTAACTGTCTTTTCCTTTTTAGAATTTTTATTCTTTTTTTATAAAGAAACACAAAATGGGTAGCCCATATTTGCATCCTTTTCTCTATATATCAGGGATCAAGGATTTATATATATATATATATATATATATATATATATATATATATATATATATATATATATATATATATATATATATATATATGGGATCAAGATACAATTAAGAACCACTAATTTATTAAACGCATAGCAATACTGACAAAACAATGAATTGGTCATATAATATTCCTGTGGTGAAAAGATAGCATTGAACATAATCCCTGTGGAGATTGTTTAAAGTGAAACAAAATGTAGGTAAGATCAAAAGAGAAAGATACCGAGAAACCAGAAAAAACTTGACTTGAAAAAGGCACAAATAGATATAGAAAGACAGTAGTCGGAAAGATTTTAAACTTATTTCAAATAATTTACTCTGTTCGAATTTATTAAATACTTATTTTCCTTCATTAGAAAATATTTATTGTAACTCGATTTACCTAACAAACCTTTAGATATAAAGTAAACTTAAATATTTATAGCGACACTTCAATTGAAGAGGTAAATAAACTTTATAGCTGCATCCACTTCAAATCCTTTGGGATACACATTGCTTTAAATACTTAAAGATAATTATCCATTATTTTAGTTACAAAATTAGTTGGCAGGAATTTCAATAAGAACACTCTCCCGTGCCCGTAAGAAATTCCCGAGATCCATAAATATTTTTTATTAAATTACAGGATCTCATGTACTATTACGATGAAAATTGCATGTAGCATTAAGTTAAAACCATACAAACATGTTGGATTGATGAAGTTGAAAAGTAGAAAAAGTCCATAATTATTGCCTGAGAATTTGTCTGCTTTTATTTCTCCTTTAGGTAGGTGAGGATTAAAAGAGTAATTTACAATTCTGAATTTTTTTTCCATTTTTTACATATATCGCTCCATTGATAGAAGAACGTCATAACTCAAAAAATTATATTTTATAATATATTGTATAAAAACAGTTGCTAATGTAACCTACTTTTATGTGGAAGATCATAACAATATTACCAACAGATGGCAATAGTATCGTTTCATATGTCATCGAATGAACTGATCCGTTATGCGGAAGAGCGACAGTTCTAGTTCTAACTTAACTCGCAAGCGAAACTGTTTTTCCAGTTTTATTTTTATGGAATATAGTCGCAATACAAAAAAGTGTCGTTAAGGTACAACAAGTGTTGAAAGTGATTTTGTGGAAGTACGTTATAAAAACAGTTGGGTCGTTTGAGAATAAATTTAATGGGATATTTGTGTGCTACACTTTTAGGTAAGGACGTGAAATTGTTATATATGTCTATTTTTCGTAAAAATGGTTGTAAATTTTATGCTTACTGTAAATTGATTTGGATTTTATCGTTGTTCTTTATAAAAACTGGTATTTTTAATAAATTGTGTCTTGTTTCCTATCCAATTTAATTTCCAAAGAATCAGAATAAAATAAAATTCTGTTAGGTATTTGTGAAATAATAATTATGTCAAACTATTATACATATTTTTTAAATGTATATATAGGAGGGCAACTATTTCATTGACTACTAGATTGCTATCTTGGAAACGGTGATAGTAACAAAGTCGGGTATATTAGAAGAAAAAAAGTGCATTTTTCGTGACCATTTAGGATACGTTTACAGTGTTTCCAAATGTGTGTTAGTTTTGAGATACAGGATGAGTGATGAAAAATGGCAAAATATTATTTTCTCAAAACTGAAAAACTATTGATTTTCGAAATGCAATTTAAGTTTTAGAGTTTTATGTTTTATGCTATTTAACCGACCTTGTAGCTGTTACTGATTCTGAGATAGCAATATTATAGGATATAGTTACCTCCTTGTATAAATAGGAAATTTGTTATTATTTTATTGATGATTTTTATTTTTAACTGTGTTTGTAATCGTATTTAATTCGTTTTTAGAAACAAAAATGGGAGATCGTGGGAAGTTATTGGTAAAGTTGGCTTTCGACAAAAATGTAGACGGCAATAGTATTTGGAAAAAAGTAAAACTTAAAGAAAAATGTAGCCAGTCAACATCAAGCTCTTCTGGTATTGACTTGGAGATAATAATAAACAGCGCGACTTTATATCCTCATGTATTGTTGCCATTAAACCCAAATATCAGTACCATATTCATGAAAATAAACGTCGAGATAATAATGCATTTTATTTCACGTCCAATGAGACTAGAATAAAGGTCTGCAAAACATTTTTTAAATCTACGTTGAATATTACAGACAGACCAATTCGTACAGTTATAGAAAAGCGCACGGAAATTGGAATATTAGAAAATGATCGTAGAGGAAAACATAAAAATCACCGAAAACTTCATGACAACATTAGGGAAGAAATGAAACGCCACATAAATAGCATTACTCGGATCGAAAGTCATTATACAAGAAGTCGATCTAATCATGAGTACATAGAAAGTGTTAAGTCGCTTGCTGATTTGCATCGCGATTATGTTGAGGAATGTAAACAAAAGAACATTCCTTATGGAAAGTATCTTATTTATCACCAAGTTTTTAACAACAACTTTAATATTTCTTTCTTCTCTCCTAAAAGGATCAATGTTCATTGTGTGTTTCCTATGATAATGCCTCAGACAATTAAAAAGAGGAACTAAGGACTGACTACAAAAACCATATCATGGAAAAGGATTTGTCACCATTAGAGAAAAGTAACGATAAAATGAAAATTAGCAACAATTATATAGTCGGTGTGTTTGATTTTCAAGCTGTCCTAACATGTCCCAAAGGAAACGTGTCTCTTTTTTATTATAAGTCCAAATTAAATGTTTTAAATTTTACTATTTACGAAATGAAAGGAAACGCAAATTTAGATGAATGTTTCTGTTATTTCTCGGATGAGACAAATGGCAATCGAGGAGCAAATGAGATAGGATCTTGCTTGTTAAGCTATATAGAGCACATATCAAAAGATAGATCTGAATGCGATGATCTTAAACTTGTTTTTTTCTCAGATAATTGCGCTGGCCAGCTAAAAAACAAGTACATAATTACTATGTATATGTATGCACTAAAAAAGTATCCGAATAATACACTGATATGCCATAAACTCCTGGTAACAGGACATACGCAGAACGAGGGGGATTGTGCTCATTCTGTAATCGAACGGCAAGTAAAGTGTTACTTAAAATCAAGCCCCATATACTTACCTAACGAATACACAACTTTAATTCGAACTGCAAAAAAAGTGGTAAGCCATTTCAAGTAAAGGAGCTATCTCTTAGGGATTTTTTCGATCTAAAAGATTTACAGGGAAGGATTGGAAATTTCGTTGGTGGAGAAAATTTAAGCGATATAAGAATTATAAAAATTGATAAAAATTATCCATTTACAGTTTTTTATTAAACTTCGTACTCTTAGGCAGACTTTTCGGAAATGACTATCAAAACAGTTCGCGGCAACAGTAAATCATTGAACCTTAATCCTGCATACAAATCTAAGATAAAGATTAGTGAGCGTAAGAGGTCTGATCTTCAAGATTTACTGGAAAATGCAGACATTCCCTCATGTTATGCAGATTTTTATACTAACTTGTAAATGCCATTTACTATTTGTATGTTGTACTTTTTTAATAAAAAAATAAAAGATTTGTTTGTTTATTTTAACTTTATTTTGGTGTCACATTATTAAATCAATTTAAATATTTTTTTACAGAAATGCACATTTTAATATAAGACGAAAAAGTTTTACTAAAACAATAAAAAAATGCATATTTTTTTAAAGAAGGAAGACACAAGTAGCTGTCACTCAAAAGTTTGTTAATCCAAGAGAAAGTCTCTACTACCAGTTAACTAGTGTCCTTTGAGTCATCAAACCATAATAAAAGCTTTTAATTTGTTTGCAAAGTTAAAGGAATAAGCAAGTAAAAAAACAAATAATCTTTAAACCACGATATTGACACAATGTTGATTTTTGAGTTATGACGTTCTTGAATAAATGGAGCGATATATATTATATATATATATATATATATATATATATATATATATATACGAACAATTTATATATATATATATATACATATATATATATATATATATATATATATATATATATATATATATATATAGATATATATATATATATATATATATATATATATATATACGAACAATTTATATATATATATATATATATATATATATATATATATATATATATATATAAATTGTTTGTGGTACAAGCTGTTCACAGTAGCAGTAATGCATTGATTAGTAATCAGTAAACCCGGAAGCCTGTTAAATTTCATATTAATTTTTGTAATAGTCTTAATATTATTTTTAGGTTTAATATATGTATATATACATATATATATATATATATATATATATATATATATATATATATATATAGTTATATATATATATATATATATATATATATATATATATATATATATATATATATATATAGTTCCTCCATTTTTCTCTATCTTCAGTCACCTGCATCCATCTCGAACCAGCGTTGTGCTTCAGATCATCCAACCACATCATCCCTGTTCTCTCTCGTTTTCGTTTATATGCCAGGGTCTGAAGTAATAATCATAGTCTAAAGTAATCAGTCTATAATTGTTAAGTTCTTGTTTGTCTTATCTTTTGAACATTAGCACGATTGCTTATATTCAGCTACTGGATATGTTTCTTGTATTTAATATTTTGTTCATTAAGATGTGCAAAACTCCTCTTGTAACTTTCCCACCGTTTTAATCATTTCGACTGCATCTCTCCTTGGTGATCCTTATTATTTTTCATTTCGCTATGTGCTTTTTTATTTCAGATTTACTAATCTTTCGTTGTAACACAGGGTTTATGTTTTTGGAAGCGTAGCTTTCTTATCACTAGGACTACGGACGAAGAGTATTTTTATCATACCTCTATCTGATCCCTATGGATCACATAGAGGTATGATAAAAAAGACGAACGACTAAAACGACTATAGCGAAAGATCGTGCGTACCACAGATTATATACCTGTAGGTAAATACATTGCAGTATTGCCCTTTAATACGACTGTGTATAGTTGTAGAATCAGTCCCGTCATTTCCACTCACTCCCATTCATTATTCATTCTATCTCTCCTTCACGCTCAAATACTACGAGGAGTATTAAACTCAGTCACATGCGTGTTTCTTTTTTTTTACTATTTTTTTTATCTATATAAGACGCTACTAAAATTATATATTTTCTTTTTGAAGAAAAACAATTCTTTATAACAAAGCTATGCTTCGCCTCGTGTGTTAATTGTTGTTTTTCTTCATTCAGATCTAAGTAATACTGTTGTGTTATTGCTCATATTTGATTTATGCCATTTGTTTCTTCTCCCTGGCTGTTTTTAATGGAATTTATTTGTATTGTTCCCAGTTTTGGTCTTAAGCACTTCCTATTTTTGTTTTGTTGAATTATTCTTTCTACTTATTCTTTTTGTTTTTTTTCCATATTTTATCTTGTTCTTGATAGATTTGTTTATCTATGGATATTCCATGGCAGTCTCATGTTTTGTTGAACAAGTTTTTTTCGTTCTTATATTAATGTTCTTGTTTCTTGTGAGATATATTAATTGATTTTTAAGACCTTTAATATTAGTAGATGTGAATAAAACAATATGTGTACCTATATAATGATTATATAAATTAAATAAAATACATAATTCCATTGTAAATATTATATACATAATAATATTGATTTAAATAAATGAACCAGTAACTCAAAGCTATTTGTACAAGCGCAGGCTAGTTTTTATATAAATTAAAGTTGTTTTTAACTTAGTTTAATATAAGTACTTAATAATGAGAATTGATTTTTTGTTTTATAGAACAGAAAACTTTTTCGTTGGTCGCTGTTTTAACTGGGATTTCGAAAAGGGGATTTACAGTAGAAAACACTGCAGTTATTGTTCAATCAATCCGAAAACGGTTTTTTTTGCGTTATTGTAACAAGAACATCATTAGGTCTCTTATGTTGATGAGTTTCCGTATATCCCTACCTTACTGCCGCATTTGTGCGAGAGGAGTATAGGTAAAATAGTGAGGAAACTTATATTTTGACTATCCGGATTAAAAAAGTGTCCGGACTTTTGGACTTTTTAATCCGGATTAAAAAATATCTGAAAAACAGGTTTATTAATTTATTCTGTACTAGTGTATATTATTATTACTCCCTCATATATGTCTCACGCAATCGCAAGGACCTTTATTATCTTGCTTCCTCAAGATCAATAAATACCATATGAGTGTTTGTTTCTTTATTCTTGTATATTGCCATCAACTCTCATAATGAAAATTGCATCTGCCTGCAATCTGCAATTATCTGCCTTGCATAAAGCCAAACTGATTATCAGATATTTCGGTTTCTTCACGTATCCGTCTATCAATTACTCTTTTCCATATTTTTATGGTGTGACTAAGTAGTTCTATGGGCCGTTAAATTGTACGTTGTTGTATATCTCTAAAAATACACTAGAATCTCACTAATCCGGCACTTCAATAAACCAAAACATCTAATAATCCGGCACCCTCTGCCAGCGGCTCCTCGCTCTTTCCAACACCTAACGCGCTCCGTCACATCAATGAGTCTAACCTCAAAGCTCATCGTGCACGTGCAAGTGTATACATATTTGCCTGCTGTTTTAAATGGGAATATGGGAGTACAATCCGCGTATATAACTAAAAAAAATTAACTTCTGATGATTGTATTAAGGTTTTAGATTATTCAGAACTTTTTATCAGATATTCAGAACCTTTTAAGAAATATTTTCGCATATGAAAAGTTTCCCATATGAAAAACTTTTTTGTTTTTAGTTTTATGAAAAAAAGTTATTATGTTATGTGTTATGTTATAAATAGTTTAAAACTATTAACCACAATTATAATACCCCTTGTTTTTGCTTGTTTTAAAAGTGCGCACGAGATTCTGCTTAAAGGTGTGAATTATCTCAAAAACTACTACCACCATCAATCAAACGATGTATCAAAGTGGAAATACGTCCCTAGATCCGACAGATTTCTGTGATCTATTATATACACTCACTCAAATAAATTACTATCGCCGGATATTGTTCCTTTGTTGGACTGAATGGGGTTATGACAAAAATGCTCGTGATATAAAAATGGTTCGGGTCGAGATTGGATAATTTCCTGCTATTTGTTCATTACAACAGAATTTTAGTAAATATTTAGGTGATATTTACCTGTATGCATAACGCGGAACTTTTTGAACTGAAATAATGCTTAAAATCAGGATATCTACAGGTTGAGTTATAACTATTGATCCATATTCCAGAGTTAGGTTATTTGGACCAAAATATGCCTTACTAAAGTGTTAAATGTTGAATTTAATTGTTTTTTGTTAATAGGTTAATTTTTTGAAATTAGTTCATTTCGTGAATTAATTTCATTGGCATAAACTAAGGAATTCATATGTCCCCAAAAACAAAGATAAAGCGGATTTTATAAGCAGGACTTCTTACCTCAGTAGTTCAAAATTACTTCCTATGCCAATCCATCGTTAAAGAAAATTGTCATTTACCTAGGTGATTTCTAGCAACTAGTGGGAAATGAGATGGAGCCCCATCTTGCATAAACCATATTTTTCTTTTACATCCCGTTATAAATTATTCAAAATATCAATAAGAGTATTTAAAAAAATAATGATAATCTCCATTTAAATTTGGAGGAAAAACATCCTAGTAGTTGGTCGCCTACAGTGCCATACCGAATGTTCGGTTTAAACTTATACTGAAAATGTCTATCTTTAACAACATGCAGGTTTTCTTCGCAGTAATGGCTGTTTCGTAAATTAAAAATCTCACGTATGGTAAATGTTTTATCGATGAACATAATATTCTCAATAAAATATCTATTAGCGTCAGCGTATATTAGCGTATGTTTGGTCAGAATATGTTGACAGATCTGAAACCATCATAGAAGATTTGTTAAAAGCAACTTTTAAACAGGTATGAAGTGATAAGACTCTAGTTTTTTATATTATTAATAGACGCCTGACTTACTGCTGTTGTTGATGAAAGTTAATGCGAACTTCAAGATTTTCATCTTCTCGACTCAAAATTTCATCGATTTTTAGTGCGACACAACCTGGTTTCACCTAAACGATGAAATAAATTTGAAAAAATTTTGTCATTTGTTGTCTTTTGTCTGCATATAGCAATCCATATTGTCTGGCTATGACATGACATTTCAGTTGAAAAAGTAATTATATCTTTAAAAAATAAAATTAACTAGACCATCACAGCAAAAATAATTATATTACAAGAAACGCCATTTACTAACAATTATGTTAAAGTCCAAAGCACGCTTTCCAAAAATAAAGTCATTTTCTAACTACTCTTCTCACACAAAACTATTTAAATGTGTTTTTCGAGTATAAGGATAAGAATATGAGTATTACGCAAAAAAAATGTAAAGATCATGTTTTCTAATCACTCACTACAAACAATGCTTCGTCAAAAAATATTACAACCCAATTTCATCATTACGAATCATCTACGTGACGCTTTCTTAGAAAATAGAAATATTGTAAGCAAATTTACATCTTCTATAAAAGCGAATTTTGTTTATAAGTTGTTCAACAAATAATAACGCAGGCACTAAAATGAGTTTTTAGGTGAATCATTTTACTCGTACATCATTTGAAAACAAACAAGCAATTTAATTTAACCCAGCCTGTGAGACTTGTACACCCCTTAGAATGACATTCGGGTGTTATAATTTATTGGGGCGAGGGGATTAACTCGTAATTAGTTCCTCTAGTACGTTTTCGTTGGTTCTTATACCGCCTGGATTCCAGGAGCCTATCTTCAGGCATTACTTTTACTCGCATCTCAGTTCAGTGCTTGGTTTTTTTCAGTGACCAGCTTTTTCATCCTGGTGTTTTTAGGTGCTTGTATTCTGAGTCTTCCCCAGAGTACCTTTTGGCATCCTCTATAATTGGCGGGGTGTTGCCACAGTTGGCACATTTTGTCTTTTGTTCTGCTGGAATTTTGCAGAACTGTGTCAGGTGGTCTTCTCCACACTTAACACATATTGCCTCTTTAAAGCAGCTTTTTGGGCATGGTGAAAGCCCTGGTAGGTGAAACACTGGGTGAGCCCTTGATTATTTCTTAACTTCCTATGTGTATTTTCATGTATTGTACTGTATATTTCAAAAAATTTTTGGTGCCAAATATGGAACATCATGCAACAAAGTAATATTAAAGTCAAACTATTTTGAAGCTACAGTATACACTATATAGTATGAAACTGCAAATAACAGTTTCTTTCTTTATTAATACACAACGGTATTGTGCATTTTGTGCACACTATATATGTTTTCCCTGTACAGCCTGGAAATTTCATCCTACCTAGTGCTCTCATCTCAATAGGGAACATGATCAAGCCCATCTTTACGGATGTCTTCTTGAGGTATTTCTTTAGTGTGTCCCTTTTTTCGTTTGTTCTCGTACATCTGTATAAAGCTACTACTTGACGGTCTTCCTACTCTGTTCTGTTTAATTGGTTTTCCGGCTTTGCATAGAGCATCGGCTATTGCTAGTTTGGTATCCAAAAGGGATATCAAATTTGGTATCAAATTTCTTTGCTCTTTTGGCTAATAAAAAACAGTTCACGGCTGTCATGCCAATGAAATGAAAAAATATTCATAAATAATATTTCTTCCACCTGATTTTTATACGATAAAATCCTAACAAGGAATCAAGGAGATCTACACCTCCCATGTAGTTGTTGTAGATTAGGACATTGTTAGGACAAGGTATCATTTTATGTATACTTTTTTGTTTGAAAAATCTTCTTTTTTCTCCCCTGGTTCACTTCCAGCATATGTTGACATTGTAGTAACGATTTTATTATCAAACCAGGACACTACACTGACATCCACATTGTCTATATTGGCTATTTTCTCTACCATATGACCTCTGCCGCGCTTCTTCATTTCTTTCTCATCTGGCATCACAACTCCAGGAAAACGATTAAACCTTACTGTTCCCAATGGTAAAATGCCCTCTTTGGTCAGATATATCATAAGAGGTATGCTGGTGAACCAATTGTCAAAAAACAACTTTTAATGTTGATGTTTTGGTATCGAATCTGCTAATTTGACAACCACGTTGCTGCTCATACTAAGATTTGATGCTCCTAGAGGTACAATATTACTCTGGGAACCAGCAAACAAATTAAAGTCATAGCTGAATCCCGAAATACCACTCAGCACAAAGTTTTTGAAGGCCCACTTATGTGGTTTTTTTGGGTTATACTGCTTTAGCTGGCTTCGCGGTTTTGTTGGTATAATCTATTCGTCTACAGCTAGAAATTCTTCTTTCGGAACCATGAGTAGTCGTTCTTTGATTTGGCTCAGAACAGGTCTAGTTTTGAATAATCTGTCATGTCCAGGCTCATCATTTTCAATCATGTCATCATTGTTATTGAAATGCAAGAAACGTTTAATTTTTTCGAATCTGTTACAGCTCATCACATCGCAAACTGTTCGGTGGCCAATATTGGCATTCCAATAGTGTGTTGTTGATGGAAGTTGAATTATCGACATGTAAATAGTAATTCCTACAAATTGTTCTATTTCATATTTTTTTTATATTAGCTGGTTTATCTGGACGTTGTTGCACTGAGTATAAATTTGATTGGTCTGTGATATGCTCTATAAGAGTATCAGGAACGAGAGACTTAAAAAATTGGACCGGAGTATCTAATTGTAAAATCGAAGAGGGTAAATTGTCAGAAGCAGTAAATTTTATATCATTTTCTGATCTTGTCAGATTTCCTTTCACCCAATTATGAGATTTCTTCCTTTTATATCGTAGTCTTTCAGACAAAGGGGCATCATCATCTGAGGATGTGGCAGAAGTGACAGTTTCCTTGACATTGCTTGGTAAATTTTCACACTCCTCATTGTCACTATCTTGACACAATATCATCTCATTTGTGTCGTCTTCATCGGAGAGATCTGATTCTTCACTATTAGTACTATTTGGAATTCTAACTGCATTCATTGTACCATAATAGAGTTTCGGATCCAAAAACAATCAATGAGTCCATAACTTCATAGTGTGCCATATATATCACAAACCCTTTTTGAGGTTTTCGAGAGACTTTCAACATTCTTAATTTTTAGTCCTTACCTAAGCAGATATCTAATATCACAATACAATAAATTTCAATTTTTTCTGGTCGTAAAAACGTTTTTACTATGAAAAATAACCTCTAACTTCGAGCACTGTTTCACGCGGTTCAGAATTTCAACAAGAATGAACTTTAAAATGCGCACGGCTGCCTCTATCTCGCCGTTAGAACTCAGAACTATGTCACATATCTCGCGTACACTATTAGTACGTGTCAGATATGGGCTGCCATGCAGCTGCGACAAAAATTGAGTTAAAGCATTAAAATTTTTTTTGGTTTGTGCCATTTATGACACATGATGCGGTAAAGGGTTAAACTGTTTTAATAAAATAAAGGTGCAGTAGTCATTAAAAAAAACGAGAACGATACTGTGTGATGTTTTTACTAGTCTTTAGAAGTTATTCTAAACTGTAATACTTAAATAATAAATACACAAACTTTTGCAGAAGTCTATTCGGCATGCCGTATGTAAAAAAATACAATTATCTTTGGTATTAATAATGATCGTTATTTTATGTAATATAAAGTAAATCTGAAAAATGCGATTTATCTATTATGTATTATGTATTGTAATACAATTTATACTTTGAAAACGATTGCCGAAGTGGAAATCGAAATGCCGAAATAAATGTACCTATTTTGAACTAAAATTGTGGTACTTTGTTATTTATATGGATTTGTTTATGTATTTACTATATCTGCACCATCAAGTTAATTGAATAAAAAAAATTAAACAATGTATATATATATATATATATATATATATATATATATATATATATATATATATATTTATTATTTTAAAACACTTTATTAAACACAATTTATAAAACACAATTTATTTCTTTGTTTTTTCTGTTAAATTAATTTCAACTCAAAACACGAATACCATACAACGTTCCTTAAAACGAAATTTCCAAGAAACCGAACATAAGTATTTGTGAAGTCCCACAAATCATGAAATATGTATATTGTCAAAAATTTTACACATTTTATTATAAATTGTATTTGTAGTTTTAAATATAGATGTATTAATTAACTATGACTATGTAACATTTTACTATGTCTTTTTGGAAAGAATACACGTATGAAATTATCATGGATTGGTAAATGTGTTTTATATAGCATATATATATATATATATATATATATATATATATATATATATATATATATATATATATATATATGTGTGTGTGTGTGTGTGTGTGTGTGTGTGTGTGTGTGTTCGTGCAATAAAAAGATTACGCAAAATATGACTAGTTGTTAATGTATTTTATGGTTGGCGATAAAATTTTGTATGCACCACGTCAGTTAAAACAGTCTTTATTGCCTTGGTACATAAATAACTCATGCCAGTGTTGATCAAGTCTTTATTGAGTGTTCAAGTCTTGACTGAGTGTTTATCAAGTCTTGATTATTGAGTTCGTCAGGCTTTATTTCATGCAAACACAATCTATTATTCAACCAAGCAAGAATGTTAGAGCATAGAATGTTTATTAATTCAATTATCAGGTCTACGCAATTAAAGTCATTGAACTATCTTAATAAAAAGTGTTTACATTTAAGGTGCAAGGTAAGATAAGCAATGTAATATAAATCTAAAGAAATCTTCTTCTAGTTTTGCGAAAACTTGAAAACAATTTTTAAATTTCTAAATAAGCAGTAATATATTCTGTCGATTTAGTGATGTATTTATATTTTGAAACATTTTCAGAATTTTTATTTTCCAAAAGTGGCATAATTGCATTAGTCAATTGGTTCTAAAAAGCAAAAAAAATTAAATTACGCTTTGAAATACCCTCAGGTCGATCGCTACGGTCGAGTCACCGAGTCTGCAGAAGGGTCTGAAAACCGTGAAAACGATATAATTCGGTTCGACATGTGTTTTCTGTTGGTGCAGCCCTCATGAAAGCTTGGATAGAAATAGTGCCTGGTTTTAACACACAAGATACGTATAAAAGGCGTTAGACATTGAAATAACACTTGGAAATATTTTATATACTACATCACCAAAAATTAATCTGTAGACTGAAAAACTATGACACTTAAAATCAAATGAAAAGAATTAATGAGAAATTACGAAAAATTAGAAAATATACAACGTTTGTTATTTAAAAATATATCAAATTGTGTGTGAACCTTAGTCTCATAGTTATTTAAATTTAAGGTGCATCAACCTATGTGGTTATTAGCACCGCTCGGTATTACGAAGAAATTGTTTATATATTTTAATTATTTATTATTATTATTATTATGATACTTTATATTTTTATGATATTATTTATGAGATTTAGCCATACGGCTCACACTCTCTCTAAGGGGAAAATTCTACTCATCCCAGATACCTACATTATGAAAAGGATTAAGGTCGGGTGAGACTCTTTCCGTGTTATCGAGCCCTAGGTGACTTAGGTACCTAATACGTCGGAGTATCTCACAAAAATTTTCTTACGTGCATATAGATTTTGAGAGTAGTACTGCTTTTTGCATGGTCTTATAGAGATATTTATTAAGACCCAGCTGTTTTATGTTCTCTAAGAGGCTCTTCGGAATAACTCCAGTGTAGAGAGAATAATAGGTATCGTCTGGGTACTTCCCATTCTCCATTATTATGATATTATTTATGTAAATCGGTATTACAACGATAATATTTAGATAAAGTGATTTGAAAACAAAAACGTTTAATGGAAACATTTTGTGTAAATTTAACTGAGGGAGTTTCAGTACTTTTTTTTAGACTTTATATATTTGAAATATATGTACTACTATACTTCTACTACTAGATTTTATAAAACTATATTATCTACATTTTTTGTTGTTTCAGCGATTTTGACTATATCGAATTTATTCTATAAGTAGTGTCTAGATGTTAGTTATATTTAGATTTGAAATTTGGATATTTATCCATATGTTCGCTTTTCTTAACCTCATTTTATCAGAATATTTTTCTTAGACCAATAAAATATCATAGTATTGAGCAGTAATGAGATTATTTTTCAGTTATTGAATCAATTCAAACTTTCTGTAGTTTTTTTTATTGATATCCAGTAGTGTAATATGTATGTAGCAGTCGATTTTAGTTTAGTAAGTTTTTAATACAATGTAAATAGTTTAAACATTAATAATATCTTAATTCATCATCATCACGTAGCGCTACAACCCTGGGTGGGTCTTGGCTGACTGTACAACATTTTTCCAATTTGTTCGGTCTTCCATCAACCTAGGGTCAAATGGAATGTTCATTTTCCGGAGATCTGCTTGGATGTTATCTCTCCATCGCATTCTGGGACGTCCGAGTGGTCTTTTGCCTGTGGGAATCTCTTCCCATACCAGTTTTACAAGTCTATCGTTATGCAGTCTGTGCACGTGGCCTGCCCATCTTAGTCGCTGTGATTTAATTTCTTGGACAATATCGGTGTCATTGTAGAGTGCTTTTAATTCGATATTGGTTCTGATCTTATACTGGTTGGTGGTGATGTCATGGCGAGGTCCGAAATTTTTTTAAAATATTTTTATAAAATTTAAAATTTATTATTTAAGATATTTAAAAAATATCTTAATTAGTGTACCATAAAGATATTCATTTTTAGAGAAAATTTGTTGCTTTTATAAAGAAATCTTTTAGGCTTTAGATGTATTGCTCTTAAATAATATTGAGTTTTATGTCAACGTAGGTTAGGTTCAATATGAGTGGGCGCTTAACCACACTTTCACTCGATCTAAGTATGTCAAATGCAATTATATCTATAATAGAAGTTGTTCCAGTTTTGTTCCCAAAGCATGAAACTTTAATTAGAATACTTTTCAACTTCTTGTGCATAAAGTAATTTAAGAATAACGCGGTTCAACAAGAGTAATAAATAAAAAATAATAAAACTTTTAGATATTTAGTAGTATAATAGAAGTTCAACCAGAAAAATTATTTAAAAAGTTGTCTATAGTGTTACATTTTTATAAGTGATGTTAAATTTTTCGGAATATATATCTGACGATACAAAAATAGAAGTACCACCACTTGCGCGTAGAGGTGTGGATCTAATCTGTTGATAGCCTATGTAATTTTTTAGGTACGGATTTTGGGTTTTCTTCAAATTTGTTTCTTGTAGACAAAGAATATCTGGAGCGGTCTCTTGGATGAATTGTTGGATGCGTTCTAGACGTCCGTAAAACCCATCACAATTCTATTGTATTAAA
This sequence comes from Diabrotica undecimpunctata, assembly GCF_040954645.1. Lineage (NCBI taxonomy): Eukaryota > Metazoa > Arthropoda > Insecta > Coleoptera > Chrysomelidae > Diabrotica > Diabrotica undecimpunctata. The sequence goes on from NC_092808.1 coordinate 68,135,005, forward strand.
GAGATAGATGACACAGAAAGAAGAATAGACAGCTCAGAATTAAAGAAAAAACAGAAATGTGTCAATCAGATTATTTTATAGAGTTTTGGGAGTTAAGGAAAGTATCAGAGTAAGATTCATCGTCACTGGGATCTGTTTGTGAAAGACTTGGTAATGTTAATATATCGTTATTTTCTGCAGATTTAACATTGTATTGCTGTCTGATTTTTTTCATTAATCGTGTAAATCTGTTTTTTATTGTTCTTTAAGAAAGGTGCGGGTAGATAGAAATCAAATTGGTGAGGAGTGTATTGATGTCGTTTGTAAACTTTAGGGCTTCATGATAGGGTTCACTGCTGCATTTAGTATTTTCTAAAAACGCAAAAAGTTCGTTTAAGGAGAGTATATTGTTTTGTGGATTTTTATTGTAATATTCGGTAATGTTTAGTAATATCAGAGATACTAGTATTATCCGTTTTTCGCTTCTTATTGGATTTTTTTTAGTTAATTCATTGGGGATATAAGGCGCTTGAATTTCAGAGGTTTCAGCTGTAGGAAGACTAGATTCGTCATTAAGTGATTCCGAAGGCGGTCTTTTTTGGAGTATTACTGGAATGTCTTGAGATGATTGGACGCTTTCATTTATATTCATGCTAGGTTCATTGTTAGAAATGGGAGCTTCGAGATCTGACTGTATAGGAATAATGGAAGATGGGGGATTAATGCAGTTATTTGCAACATGTCCTGTTTGCTTGCAGATAAAACATTCCATTCTATCTGTAGAAAGAAACATTCTATCTTCATGACCATCATATGGAATAGTTATTGATGTTTGTAGTTCGTAGTTATCAGAAGGGGGAAATATATTATAAACTTGGCGCCTGAAGCTTAAAACATGGCTGTATTCATCTCCAGGGATACCTACTTTGAAAAACGATATGGGGGAAGCTAGTTTTAAGCCAATACTTTTTATAGCATTTTCAGCTAGATCATGAGGAATAAAAGGTGATATATTTAAAATAGCAATTCTTTTGGTTGGAGATATGTCTCCGAATATTTAGTGAAAACGTATTATTTTGAATGACTGGATGAGAATTTATCAATTTTTCGACAAGTTCAGAATTAGATAAGTAAATACATACCCTATTAATTAATATCCTGTTTGCGAAGCACATGTTCTTGGCCCCAATGATAGTTCCGATTGCATGTACATAGTTGTATAGCTTTAAACTATTCTCGGCATGAAGAACCACGGCCTGTTCCTTTTTTGGGTTGGTCTAGGTGCTGATTTTACTGCAGCCGTTATGTTATTGTTGGTGGTTGGGTTTGTGTTGGTTACAATTTGGTTTGTTGACATTGTTGGATTTGAAGCATCCTCGTAGTCAAAGACAGCTTCTTGCAATTTGTTTGTATTCATTGTTGAGTCTCAGAAGGCGGCAACTTATCAGGCAACACCATAGTGATGGAAGTTGTCTAGATATTAAGCAACTAGTGTAATGTCTAAAAGTGTTGTTATTTTTTTGTATGGTTATATGCACTTAATAAAATATTCTTTTTGTTCTTTGTTATTGTCTGGAACAAGTATAAATCGCAAAACAAGTTTAAAAACTATTTATAAACACTGTAAATTACGAGAACGGCAAAAACAAAAATCGAATCTCATTATAAAACCTTATATGTCTTGAATTTTCGTCTTTATGGAGTGTCTTTACTAACCGACATTATTACTTCCTTACTCGATTCCGTCTCTTATTTGTTCTTGCTCTGCCGTGTTCTAATATAAAGTTTTTGTGCTGGCTGTTTTTCTTGTTTCCGAGAGATCTTTAATTTATGTTGTTTTATTTTAATGCTTCTATTACACTTTATTATTGTGTTCTTGTATTTTGATCACTTGGTAGAAGTCGTTCGAATCTGTAGTGAAATTTTCATTTTTAAGAAGTCAATCAAATTTTCAAAATTAAGATTTTTTCTGGCAGATATATAAAATAGAAATTATAAGGATATTAATAAATTTTTAATAATAAGGTGTTCATAAAAACTTTAAAAAGTTTAACCTTGGTTCTATACGGAAGTATGCAATTTCATAATAAAAACTAATGCTTAAGTTAAAACAAAAAAGTAAAACGTTTTGAAATTATGCAATAAATGTGACCTTTCTTCCCCGTTCAATTGCCAACTTAAACACCACCTTTATGTTATATTCTTCTTCTTCAAGTTTCGCTCCTATCGGAGATTGGAAATCATTCTGGCAATTATAATTTTGTTGGTTACGCGCCTGAATAGTTCAATTGAACTGCATCCAAACCATTCACGGAGATTGCGTAGCCACGAGATTTTACGTCTTCCTAGCGAAGACGTAGAATCAAAGGCTTCTTCTGCCTTTGATTTTTCCCTGCATTATATTCCTTAGTAGTTCGTATTTTTCACCTCTCATGATGTGCCCCAAGTATTCCAATTTCCTGATTTTTATGGAATTTAAAACTTCGCATTGTTTTCCTAGTTGTTCAAGAACTTGTTCGTTTGTTTTGCGATCCATCCATGATATTTTCAAAATACATCGGTAACACCACATTTCGAATGCTTCTAGGTTTTTAATGTTGGATTTTTTAAGTGTCCAAGCTTCAACCCCATACAAAAGGGTAGAGAAAATATATATTGATATCGCGATTACAAAAAAGTTTTCTCATTCTATTAAAAGTTGACCGTGCAATTTCAATGCGGCATCTTATTTCTTTTGTCTGATGCAGTGTTGCAGTTCTTCTAGTGTTCCTGCCAGAAAGACGGTGTCGTCAGCATATCTTATGTTATTAAGTGGCTCACCGTTTATTATAAGGCCCTCACTGACCTCGGCAAGCGCTAATTCTGAGATGGCTTCACTGTATAAATTGAATAACAAGGGTGATAAAATACACCCTTGGCGGACCCCACGGCGAATCTGGATATCCTCGGTCAGTTCATTTTCAACTTTCACTTTTGCTGTTTGGTTCCAATAGAGGTTATATATGATTCTAATGTCTCTAGTGTCTATGTTTTTATTTAATAAAATTTCTTTAAGCCGATTATGCTGCACTCTGTCAAATACCTTTTCAAAATCAATGAAACAGGCATATACTTCCTGATTTATATCTAAGCATCTCTGCGAAAGAACACTTACTGCAAACAGTGCATCTCGTGTTCCCAGTCCTTTCCTAAATCCCATTTGTGTATTACTTATGCCTTTATCTAATTTCTTATGTATTCTATTGTGAATTACTTTTAAAAACAATTTCAAGACATGACTTATTAAGGCTATGGTGCGATGTTCATTGCACTCCTTTGCATTGGCTTTTTGGGTATCAGTATGAATGTTGATTGGAGCCATTCTTTAGGTATTATACCTGTTCTATATATGGTATTGAATAGATCCAAAAGAAGATCAATTGATTCAGTATTCACAATTTTGAGTAATTCGATAGGAACTTCATCAGGCCCGGGAGATTTATCACCTTTAGCTTGTTTCATTGCATATTCAATTTTTTCTCGTATAATGTCAGGCCCAGTATCATCCTTAAATTCTTTTGGTGCTTCTGTTCTCTCTTTGTCTTCAAAAAGTTGTGCTATATATTGTGCCCATCTCTGCATTTTTTGGTTTATATCTGTTATAAGTGCGTCACTTTCATCTCTTAGTTGCCTAGTTTGAAGTGTTTTTCTCATTCCTGTTAATTCTTTAATTCTTTTATGCATGTTAAAAAAGTCATATTTTTCTCAATTTCTTCTAGTTCTTGGCACTGCTCATTGCTCATGTAACGTTCTCTCCTTAGCTTCTTTTATTCTATTTTTAATTAATCGATCAGTTTCATTATATTTAATTGGATTTTTTGTTTTGAATGATTTTCTTTCATTCATTAATAGTAGTATTTCTTCATTCATCCAGTCTTTATGTTTTCTTTTCTTTGGTTTTAAGTTTTCATTTGCTGTTTTAATAATTGTTACTTTTATATTTTCCCATTTCTGATCAATGTTATAACTACTTTTATTCAGTTCTTGGGCATTATGTAGATTTTCAGTAAGAGTTTTTACAGTTTGTTCCTTTGTTTGTGGTTCCCTTAATCTCTTAATATCAATTCTACTTTGTGTGAGTGTTTTAACCAGTTTCAATTTTGTTCGTAATGTGACTACTATGGGGTTATGGTCTGAACCGATGTCTGCTCCAGGGTAAGTTTTGGCAGACAGTATAGAATTACGAAATCTTTGTCTAATGAGGACAAAGTCAATTTGATTTCGGATTATTCTATTCGTTGTATCACCGGCGGATTTCCATGTATACAATCTGCTTTTTGGTAGCTTAAAAAGTGTATTAGCTATTACAAATTCTTCCGTCTGGCAAAATTGTATCAAACGGTCACCACGTTCATTTCTATTTCCTAGACCATATTCCCCCACATACCCATCCACTCTTCCCTGGCCAACTTTGACATTGAAGTCGCCCATTACTATTGTAGTGTGATGTTTCTTCATTGATTTTAAGACTTGTTCCCATTCCAGTTGTGGCCTTTGTACGAGGAAGTTGTTTTGTCGTTCGAAGCTCATTAACGTTATCTCTATATAAAGTGAAAAGTTTTTTGTAAAACAATTTGTGACTAAGAAAAATATAAAAGTTCAGTGTATTTGAATTTATTTTACCCCCATTGGGGGTTACTGTTTGGATACGATAAGTGTTAATAAGTGTAAGATAGATTCAAAGTGTTAAAGTGTTAAGTTATTAAAACGTTGATATGGATTATGCGGGGAGACCACCAGACAAACCTCCAGATATTAGCCGGATGGAGGAAGATGTTAATATAGAAAAAATAAAATCCAATATAAACAACACCTGGGACGGTAACTCAAAAAACAACGGAGAAACTGTAAGTAGTAAAACTTCTAATAATTCTACAGAAAACGTAAGAGAACAATTTCTATATCAGAGCAGTGATACAGGTCCTTTTCATGTATATATAGAAAATAATACTCCTGATTTTAAAGGTAAGATAAATGCCATCAAAATCGGTGATATTATACTATCAAATTTTCCAAATTTAGATAACAAAATTACTAGTATTGATTCAATCGGCAAGAATAGAATTAGAATTAAATTTAAAGACTATCAATCGGCCAATTTTTTAATCAATCAAAAAACTTGCTCATTATTTACAAACAACAATTTTGATGTTTACGTTCCGAAGTTTATACTACATAGACAGGGTATAATTAGAGATATAGATACTGAATTTTCTGAGGAATACATCAAAAATAAAATTAAACAATACGATATGCACTGTAAGTTTGAAGTAGCTTCAGTTAGAAGAATAAATAGAAAGGTAGAAATACATATCGAAGATAAAACAGTAATAGACAAGGTTCCAACCAAATCATGTATTGTAAATTTTAAAGCACAAACTCTTCCAAAATATATCATAATTAATAAAATAATTAAAGAAGTCGAACCATATATTCAAAAAGTTTTATTATGTTTCTTTTGCCTTCGTTTTGGACATCTTGGATCTCAATGCAAAGCACGTCCCAGGTGCAATAAATGTCATGATTTTCATAACACAAAAGATTGTACAGTAAATATATATACTCCTACCTGTTTCAGTTGTCAAGGTAATCATTTTACGACACACCTAAGTGCATGCCCTGAGTTCTCTAGGCAAAAACAAATCAAGAATACAATGTCATCATTAAATTTAAACTTCTTTGATGCCTGTAAACAAATACCGAAAAAATCATATGCCAATATCGCCGCCAGACATAATAGTTCTTCTTTGACAACCAACTCTAATACCAATGATCAGTCTTATCAAGTAACTCCAAATCAAACTGGTTCGTTCGCAAAAAAGTTCTCTTCACAAATGTTTTATACCAGCAGTAGTCCAGAAAAATCAAATTTAAAACGACAACGTCCAAGTACTCCCGATCCTTTGGAATCAGCTAGAAAAGAAATAATTTCCCCAATAAATATCCCTAGACAAAAAGGTGGTATTTATAATACCTCTAAATATACAGAGAATAGAAATACAACAAATTTGCTGACACAGGGAGTATCATTAGATTTAAATAATGTAATTTTAGAATTGGTTCTTAATATAATTAGTTCATTAAAACTCACTGAAAATTTAGACGCATCAAAAACAGAGATTATACAACAAATTAATAAATACTTAAGTACGGCATCGATCTTGCAAGAAGACTTACATGGACAAACGTCATCTTCTCAGACATAACTAGTCCTATAAATTTTTTACAATGGAACTGCCGCTCAGCAGTTTCTAATAAACCAAATTTAGAAGCCTTACTTATTCAAAAAAATGTGTATGTGGCCATGTTATCAGAAACATGGTTTAAACCAGGAAAATTCTATAACTTCGCTGGTTATAATTGCTTTAGATCTGATCGCCCAGATGGCTATGGAGGTACAGCAATTTTAATAAAAGATAAAATAATTGCAGAAGAAATAAATTTATTAGATAACTATAATTTTACTTACACATGCATGGCTGTTAAACTTTCTTGTATCAATAAACCTATACATATAATATCCATATACAAAGAACCAAGTATTAGAGTAACAGTTGAAGAATGGATCCATTTTTTTCAACACATTCCTCCGCCATTCATCATTGGAGGGGACTTCAACGCTCACAATATGGCATGGGGATGCGAAACTAATGATACTCACGGTAAAGTTTTATTAGAGGTGATAGAACAATGTAATCTATTAAACTTAAATGATGGTTCTCCAACTCTTGCACTGAGTTCCAGTCCATCAGCAATCGACAGAACAATCTGCACCCAGGACATTATATCTAAATTAACTTGGTCTGTTATTCAAGATCCACATGGTTCTGACCATCTACCCTTGACCATCTATTTAGAAAATTCCAAACAAGCAACACCACCTGGTAACAATACACAAAAAAGATGGAATCTAAATAAAGCAAATTGGAATCTGTATTCATCCAACTTTTCTTCAGAAATACTTCCTCAAACTTATGAAGAATTAGTCAATGAAATAAATAGATGCGCATCCATTGCTATTCCAAAAGTATCAAAAAATAAAATATATCCTACAAAAAAGATTCCAAAACCATGGTGGGATAATAACTGCGAAACAGCTGCAAATAACCGTAAAACAGCCTATAGACGTTATAAAACAAATCCCAATATTCATAATTTAATTGAATACAAAAAATTTGATGCATTAGCAAAGAAAATTTTTAAAAATAGAAAAAAACAAAGTTGGATAAACTACTGCGAAAGCCTTAACTCCCACAGTCCAATCAGCGACGTCTGGAAGAAAGTACATCGCTACAAAAACCGAAAACAGTCCAATAAACTCCCGATAAACTGCGAAGCTACATGGATAGAAGATTTCCACTTGAAAATTTCACCTCCTTGGGTACCCAATCAAATAAACGAAGTTACAGTCACCGTTTCCAGAGAATATTCCAATCTAGAAAAACCATTTGAATTGTGGGAATTAAATTATGGACTCAAACAAAATAATAGTTCGTCTCCAGGGATGGACTGTATATCATACTCTATGTTATATTTTTTACCCACAGAATACAAATCATTATTATTACAAATTTTTAACAATATATGGCAAAATGAGAATTTAATTCCCAAAACATGGAAGGACTATATTGTATTGCCTATAAAGAAGCCAGGAAAGCCAGATAACAACGTTGAGTCTTACAGACCTATATCTTTAAGTTCTTGTGTACTAAAAACTCTAGAGAGATTAATCAAAAATCGGCTTGAATACTGGCTTGAATCCGAAGATATCCTTCCCAAATCTCAATATGGCTTCCGGAAATCCAGGTCTACACAGGATGCTCTCACTTCACTAGTTTCCTCTGTTCAGGTCAATTTCACAAATCAAGAATCAACAGCTGCAGCATTTATAGATGTAACCTCTGCATTTGATAACATAAATTTATATATTCTACATAAGAAATTGTTATATCTTGGAATGTCAGTTAAAATTTCAGATTTCATTATATCCTTGTACAAGAATAGATGGACTTACTTAAAAATAAATGAGACACTTTTAGCGCCAAGGCTAACGAATATAGGTATACCACAGGGTAGTATTTTAAGTCCACTTCTTTTTTCATTGTATAATATAGATCTAGAACAGATAGTACCTCCACACTCTAATATATTGCAGTTTGCAGATGATGTTGTGTTGTATACCTCCCATACTACCCTTGACATTTGTAGGCGTCAACTCGAATCTACACTAGATTGTGTAAAAAGTTATTACCATTCTCTAGGCTTATCAATATCAACTACAAAGACTGAAATTTGTTTTTTTTTTAAAAACGCCAAACTCCCAAAGGTAACTTCAAATTAGGAAAAATAGAATTTCCAATCAAAAATTGTGTAAAATATCTAGGCACATATTTGGATCGTAAACTGTTATGGAAGGATCAAATTCATTCTATTATAAAAAAATCTAAAAACTCCATGAATATCCTTAGAGCATTTTGTAGAACCAATTGGGGAGCTGACCCGAATATTGCATTGCTATTTTATCGCTCAATGATTCGACCAATTTTCGATTATAGTTGTCATTTATATGGGTCTGTGTCAACAGGACATCTTAATAAAATTGAAACCCAAAAAAATAAATGTTTGAGGCTATGTCTTGGTTACTTAAAATCTACTCCTATTAGTATTATTGAAATTGAAGCTAAAGAGCCACCCCTTACACTACGCAGATAGTTTTGTACAGATAAATTTGTAGCTAGAGCTATATCAAAAAACTCCAGCTATTTAAAAAATATTCGTAACTTGAATATATTAGACTTAAGCCATAAATATTGGCGAAACAAAAAAACTCCCATATACGTTGAAAGTTATAGGAAACTAACAATATTTGAAGAACAATTGTATCAAAATAAAATACCACCAATTTATACACAACCTCCTAAGACTCTCTTCTCTAAGGTAATAGAAACATATTATATGGATTCAAATCTTCCAGGAAGTATGATCAATAAAATAATTAAAGATAAGTGGCCTGCATTTCAATATATTTTTACTGACGGCTCCAAAATTCAAAATAAAACGGGTTGTGCAATATATCACTGGAATTCTGATTACAAAGAATCATGTCGATTGACCAATAAAGCTTCAATATATACTGCCGAACTATCAGCTTTATTTCTTGCGTTAAAATATATAGCCTCTATTGGTATGAATAATTATATCATTCTGACTGATTGTAGAAGCATTATGGACAAACTCACTTCTATCAAAACCACAAAAAACCTAAACCATATTGAGATAGAAACAAAGAAGTTACATTATGATATTATTTCCGCAGGTAGCTCGATTATTATTTGTTGGGTAAAAGGACACTCTGGAATATTAGGAAATGAAGAAGTCGACAAATTAGCTAAATCTGCAGCTTTAACCAAACATAATATAAACAACATACTTCTTCCAGTAGCAGACATAGATAGTATCAGTAGAAACAACTGCAAACAAAGATGGCAACGTTTATACAACCAAAGTACAACTGGAATAAACTTTAGAGCTTGCCAACCACTAATACCCAATGAGAGATGGTTCAAATATGAGACAAATAGGTTATTTATAAAAACAATAAACAGAATAAGATCAAACCACGCACTCACTCCTGCATACAAACACAGCATAGGTATTACTGATAACCCATATTGCTCCTGTGGTAAAGTGGGAGATCTGCAGCACTTTATATTGGAGTGTGGACAGTACAAACAAAGTATCAACATGATGTATGAAAAACTAATTGGGCTAAATTGTTCATTGCCTGTCAATTTAAATACAATTATTTTTTCAAATAATAAGCAGATATTAAAATGTATCTACGAATACATAACATCCTGTAAATTTAAATTATAAATAGTTTTAGGTATTCAAATTAAAAATTGTAAATATGTCAAAAATTGAATGTGTATACGAACATATTACTTTCTGTAAATTTATATTATAAATAGGCTTAGATAATAAAATCAAAAATTGTAACTACCACAAATAGTCTGGCTAATTGGCTATGCCAAAGCCATTATACAAAAAAAAAAAAAAAAATTGTATTGATAAGATCCTATCAGAATAAGGAGTAAAACTTCTCACAGAGTAATTGACCTTTTTTGCAACTAAGATAGCAACACCATAGCGATGATTGACCTTGTTGTTACCTGAATAATACATGGTTCCATTATTTGTAATTTGTTTGCCTGAACCTGGCCACTGTACGTCACTTATACCTAAAACATCAATTTGGAGGTTTTCCATTTCAAGCAGTACGTTCGCTAATTTACCACTTGCGTATAGACTTCTGACATTCCAGGTTGCTATTTTCAATATCCTAAGTGCACAAGGATTTCTCTGGTTTATGACCTGGGAGGCCCTGTGATCTACAGTTATTCCTCCCCTGCCGGATCTTGGATTCCGTGCTCCATAATCAGTAAGTTTGTTTACTCTACTTGTCATTTACCATTCATGACTTTACTAGGGGTACTCTATGAGTCTTTAATGCAGTGGTTCCCCGTTGCCTTCTGCATCCTTACGCCGTTGACCTATTTTTCGATGCATCCGCCTTTAGGACCAGTTGCCCAACCCTTGGACAAAAGAGTGCCCTTTCACTTATTAACTCATCCGCCCGCAGCCGTTGGTCATGTGGGGGATTGCTTATACCGGCAATCATTCGGTGAATTACCTGTTGGTCCACGGGAGGTATTTTATTTCCCTCCTACCCACCGGTAAATCCCTCCTACCCTCCTATCCGCCACCTGGGGACGCGCTCTCTAGAGGTTACAGGTTCCCCCGAGAGTTATGTTATATAAAAATCTCCAATTTTATCATCTAGCCAGTCTAGTCAATACAATATTAATTAAATGTAAAATGTACTGCTACAACAAATGCATTACTCGAATTGTTTATACATTCTTTGAACAATACAAATAAATTTCAGCTATTTCTTTTCGGACGTGCATTAACTCGTGCCTGGGATTAAAATTACCAATTTGGTTAATCTCCTACCTGAAGAAACATACATCAATTCGTCACCGAGAAAGCAGGTAAGTAAAAATAGATTCATGAACTCGTCCCCGTAAAATTATGAATCAGTAGTAGTAAACAAAAAGCAAGTGGAATATAATATCCATTTTCCAATATATGCAGTGTGAACAAATAGTAGAAATTATAGCTGAATGTACCATTGATATATAATTGCTACTTTTGCAAAAAAGGGTAACATTTGTTTTTTTTTTTGCTTATTGGCTTTGGCTTTGAACCTTTAGCCACGTAATTACATATCAATATTAGTATTCATTTATACAGGATTGTACAAGGATACTCTTCACGCTCAGAGATTCATCAGAGCGGCTTTAGTTTAACAACAACATAAACAAAAACAAAATAACAAGACGTAAACCACGGTTAGGTAGGTGGACAACATATATGGTAAACATACAATAGAAATGTTCATGCATACGATCAATTTTACACTCATATCTTTAATTTAATTTTTACAAGAAATATCATAATGATTTAAAAAATTTTTATATTGTCTTCACTTAATAGAAGATTTACGTTTAATGGTGTACTTAAACCCTCTTTTATCAATTCTTTTAGCAGCCACGTACTTGTATTACGATGTAGTGGGCAGTTGAAAAATATGTGATTTAAATCAGCTATATTAGTTCCACACTCACATCGGTCTGTTGGGAGAACTCCTATTGTGTGTAGATGTTTCGGAAAACATCCATGATCTACTTTTAATCTTAAGACAGTTGACACTGTGTTTCTGCTTAGTGTAACATCTTTGTAAAATTGTTTTACAGTTACTGTTGGTCGTAATTTGTATAAATTAGTGCCTGTGCTTTCACCAAACTGAATCCATCGTCTGTTCCATTTAAATTTAAAATGTTGTTTGATATAGGCAAGTAGATAACATGTGTTGAATTCTTCTATCTCCATATGTGGGTGCTGTAATGGATTTTTAGCGATAGAATCAGCAATAGTATTGCCAAAAATATCTAGTGTCCCTTAACCCATACAAATTTAACACCACATGGATCTGATATTTTTAGTAACTGTTGAAAAATTTCTAATCTGAATATATTGCTATTGATTGTGAATTTAAAGTTTTGTGACGAGTGTAATACTGACAGTGAATCACTGCATATGACAAGTTTGTTCCACTGGTTTTCACACCACAATTCAAGGGTTTTGTATATAGCACATGCTTCAGCAGAAAAGATGCTGGATTGATTATTTAAAATAAATGATTTTTTAATCTTCATTTGTGGTACAAAGTAAGCACTGGTTGTACATGTTGGTGATTTTGACCCATCTGTATAGATCACTATATGTTCTGAATAGCCACTTTAGATTTCTTTGTGAGTAGTGTAACAAAATTCGTTTTGGTATTTAGGAATAATAATATTTGTAGCTAGAACACTTGTTAGATGTGGTATATCCAACGATTCCCAGATAAGATTACAAGGGGAATTTATTAACTTGAGTTCGTTGCAAGTTATAATTGCTCTTGCAAGTGGTGGAGAGTTTTTTTTAATGAAGTATGTGGATGTTAAATCAGATGTATTTAATTCATTAATAATTTTGCATTATAAGTGCCATGATAATGTTGGTTTAGGAAATATTTGTTTGCCAGATATTCTCTGCGCAATGAGAGTGGGTTTTCAGATGCTAGAACTAGGGTGGCTTCATTTGGAGTGCTTTTCATCAATCCTAACACAATTCTTAGAGCTTTAAATTGGATTCTATCCAGTTTACGTAAATTGATTATGCTAGCTGACCCATATACCAAACAGTAGTAATCTATAATAGATCTTATATAGGCTCGATAAAAATTCAATGCAATGTTTTGATCTCTTACACACCATTTTAAGAAAATTAATACCTTTTTCCAGCGACCTATTGTATAATTAATAAATATGTTGGGTCCAAAGCAATTTCCTGTCAAGTACAGCATCAAGATATCTAAATTCAGCAGTAAGGTTACAGCGTGATCTTTAATAGGGTGTTTTCTTGAAAAAAATACTACCGCACATTTTTGATACGAAATATTGAATCCATTTAACCAAGTCCAATTATCCAAGTTATACATAATATGTTTGAGTTCAGTAGTGCTTTCACTGTACGTTTTCTTATGTGAGTAGATCGCAGTATCATCAGCATATTGTAAGCAAACAATATGGGAAACCATAATTTTTGCAAATCGTATGTGTACAAATTAAAAAGAAGTGGACTTAAAACAGCTCCCTGTGGAATACCTTTTGATGTAATCTTGGGTCCAATAATATTGTGACCTAGTCTTATCGATACACTTCTGTCTTTGTATAGATTTGATAGTAAATGTGCTATCGATTTTGGAATGCCAAGAAACACAAGTTTATCACAGAGTATATTTAAATCAATATTGTCATATGCACATTTTATGTCGATAAACAATGCACCTGTTATTATGGAATTAGAAAAACCAATTTGAACATCTGTAGTCAGATGAACTACTGCATCCGTGGTTCCATAGCCTTGTTTATATCCATATTGTGTTGCTGGTAGAATATTATGCCGCCATAACCAAATTTCCATTCTCAATTTTAGAATTCTTTCAAATGTTTTAAAAATGCATAACAATAATGTTATTGGTCTATATGATTCCGGATTATCTTTGTCTTTTCCCGGTAGTAGTAGTCTTTTATACCATTACACCCATTTTTTGTAATATAATATAAGAAATCTGATCTGGACCTGGAGCTGTGTTTTGGATATCTTGATAGCATATTCCAGTTGGGATGATGTTATTTCTTTTAATAAATAATGTTCTTCTGAATGTAAACCCATTTGAGGTATACGTTTGTCAATAAATGGTGGACATAACTTCTGAAGAATATCTTCTGCAACTGCGGAAGGAGCATGTTTGATGTTTGTGTTTTTGTTGTTTAATTTATTAGCCATCTTCCATATTTGAGTTGATGGGCAACTAGAGTAAGACTGGAGCAAAATTTAATCCATGTTGTTTTGGCTTTGTGTTTAAACATTTTTTTAGTTGTAGCTTCTATCTTTTTATATTCAAGAAAGTTATTCAGTGTACATGCGGTTTTGTATTTTTTAAGAGCATTCTTCTTAAGCTGTAGCTGTGTATTACATCATCATCCCACCAAATTGATTTTTGTCTATGTTTAGGACTGAAGGGTACGTTTTTGGAGATAGAAGCTTCGCTGCTTGTATTAATTGCTCTATTCAGATTAAATACCATTTCATTACAGTTTTCAGAGTATACAACATTCTTCAGTTCCATTTCAAGAGTGCATTGAAACAATGCCCAGTTGGCCTTCTCTAATTTCCATTTCCTTGTTGGATAGACAACAGTAGAGGGTACATCAATATTCAACTTGATGGAAATAATATAATGATCAAAACCAAGAGTTCTATCCAATGTTTGCCAATGAGCTAGTGCAATTAGTCCAGGAGTTATTAGCGTTAAGTCTACAGCTGATTTTGTAGAGCTTGTAGAAGTAATTCTAGTCTACGAACCATCATTTAGAAATATTAAATCCATATCAGTTAATGCATAAATTATTCTATTGCCATCAGTATCATTCTTTGGAGAACCCCATACCGCATAATGAGCATTGAAGTCACCTAGTACCGTCTCTCCTTCGAGTGAGGAACACCAATTAAAAAGCGGTTCCCATTCTCGGGTGCTTATATTTTTGTCAGGTTTATATAATGAGATTATGTTAATTATTTTGTCATTAAAATCAATTTTTACAAGTGTCTGGTACATTTCCAATGTTCCAACATTTATAACATCCAATATCTTATACTTATTTATCCGTAGACCTAAAAATATAGCTACACCTCCAAATCTGCGACCTTGACGATCTTTTCTAATAATTTGGTATCCCTTATAAACAATGTTGTGTTTTGTCTTATAGCATTTTTCAGATAAAAATACAATGTCAATAGCATTCGAATATAAAAATTGTTTAAAAGATTGCGCATTAGATATAGTAGAACGACTATTCCATTTAATTAAATTTACATTATTTGAACTGTTATGATCTATTGGATGTGTATAAATTTTCCAATAGATTTGAAATGTGTTTTTTAATAAAAATTTTATCATTGTATATATAATCTTTGCAATTTAAAACATCAGAGAGAAAGCTGAATATTATATTAGTAATACCTTACACTATCTTTTCTTTATGTCTCATGAGCTCATCCCTGTAAGGATTTGGTAAGATTGACGAACTGACTGTACTAGTCTCAACCCTTTCATTATATTATCAATATGATCGCTCTCATTCAGTTTTCTGTTTTTAAATGATTCAGAACTGTTACTTGATGTGGAATTTATTCTCACAACTTTCGGTTTAGAGATACTACACACTGAAGGTAAATTAACATTTTTTGAAGGTAGCGGAGGAAAACTGCTAGAATCATTAGATGGTAACGAGAATCTATTATTAGTTAATATGTTTGAATAATAATTTGGATTACTTTGAACTTTTTCAACTTCCTGAAACGAGATATTTTTTGTTGCCACAATTTCCTAAATTTTACGTTGTTTAATATATTCTGAGCATTCTCTTCATAGTGCCGAATGTTGCTGACCACAGTGTAAACATTTAGTTCCCACAGGGCACTCCTTATTACTATGATTTTCACCACAGTTTTTACAAGGGTCTTTCACATTACATTGTTGTGTCATGTGTCCATATCTCGAGCATTTTTCACACTGTATAACAGGATATATGAACGGTTCCACTGGAAAAATGCAACTATTGCAGTCACACTATTATCCTAATACGCTGATCAGCTTAAGTCACTAACTTCCTAATGTCCTAATCAGCTTAAGATGGAATACGGGTAGTTCTGTTATGACATTGTGAAGACACACTCAACTTCTAATACGGTGATTGGCTTGAGTCACTAATTACCTTATATGGTCACGGGTTGTTCGGTGATGACACATAAACACAGCGGAACGAGAGATAATAATTTGGTGTGATTTAATTATGACCATTGTGAACGAGTTTGATTTAATTTAATAAAATAGCTATATTTACGTAAATACGTGTTTTAACTATTTTAATAGACGATACTATTTTAATAGACGATATCAGAAGTGTGTTAAAGAACCTACGGTAGAATTTAGTGAACTGTTTTTAATGTTAAGTGATTGAAAGTGTCCAAAATGCCGAAAAGGAAAAAGTCCAAGCGAAATAGTAGTTCCAGTAGTGAAACCACAACAATTTCGTCTACCGATTCTTCGCCGAGAAGGGAGTCAAGGTATACAAAAACGAAAAGAACCAGTAAGTAAAAAAAAAGATCTAAACATTTAAAAATAAATAGAACCTATACGTCTTCGCCTTTGCCTCAAATTAAAGAAAATGCCACATAAATAAATTCACCATCTGCATCATATAATTGTACGAATAGAAACATTGAATCCGTCAGTTTTATTCCTGAATTTGATCCACTAATTGGAGAAATAGATCGATGGATTAAAATAATAGAGCACAATGCTAAGACGTATAGTTGGTCTGATAACTACATTATATTTCAAGCGATTTCTAAGCTTAGAGGTACCTCTAAAACATGGTACGCTAGTTTTATTGAAAATGAAGTTGCATGGTCTCAATTTTCTTGGGCAGAATGGAGATCAGTGTTAGAAAATACTTTTCAAAGTACACGAAATACTTATGATCTTTTTATGGACGTAGCCCATCATAAACCAACAGAGGGTTCTTCATTATATGAATTTTATTTTGAACATTTAGCAAAAATTAATAAACTTAAAGTAAATTTTTCCAAGTCAGATAAGATTTCTTTAATAATTGGTGCTATTAGAGACGAACATATTAAATCTGCTATTGAAGTTGCTCAAATCAAAGATGTCAATTTATTGGCAGTTTATTTAAGAAATAAGCTTTATCACAAAAGTCCAGAAAAATTGCCTGATTTAACAAATCCAATTGTTTTTTCCAAATCAAAATTTGTACATAATAACAAATTTGTTAATAGCAAATTTAACAAGAATAAACCTTGTATGTGCTGTGGAATTCAGGGTCATTTAAAAAAAGATTGTCACCACAGAAACCAAATATGCAGGTTTTTTTTTTTTAAATTAAAGGTCATATTGAACAATACTGTTTTAAAAAGAACAAAGAATGTCAAGAGACAAAAGTAAATAAAACGAACAAAAATTTAGAAAAAAATAAATCTGTTAAACTTATTTTCTTAAATGAGCACAGCCATACTGCATTCATTGATTTTGGCAGCGATTGTTCGTTAATTTCAAAAGAATTGGCAGATAAGTTTAAATTAGAAATAAAATCATTAACTAAAGATGTAAAACTTTCTGAATTTTTGGGAAATTCTTTATCAGTTGAATATTATGTATTTGCTAAAAGAAAAATCGATTTTGTAGAATTAAATATTATGTTGTATGTCATGGATAAAGATTGGGTTATAATGACCTTCTAATAGGAAGAAATTTTACAGAAGATGTAAATATTATGTATTATAGGATAGATAATAGTTTAACATTTAAATTCCTTGGATAAAGAAAGACTTAGATAAATAAATAAGTACAGGAAATATATCTAAATACGAGAAAATGGTGTTGGAAAATATTTTGCTAAATCACGAGGACTGTTTTTATACAAATTTGAAAGCTCTAAAAAAATCGCATTCTGTTGTTATGAGAATCTATATTACAAGTTCAGATGTAGTTAAGCTTCGTCCCTACAGAACACCTGCAGCTGACAAAGAAATTTTACAAAAAACAGTACAAGAATTATTGGATGCAAATATTATTCGAAAGAGTAATTCATCGTTCGCAAGCCCTTCTTTTCTTATTGATAAAAAAAAGATGTAAATTGGACATGGACATAAGAAGAAACAAAAATTGTTAAAGAAATAAAGAAAGTTATAGTCTCAGAACCAATTTTAACAATATTTAATCCGAAACATGACATAATAGTTTACACGGATGCAAGTAGAGAAGGATTTGGAGGCATAATAACTCAAATTGTTGATGGTCGTGAAAAGTCAATTGCCTATTTTAGCAAGCAAACCACAAAAGAAGAAAAGAAATATCATTCTTTTGAATTAGAGCTTTTGGCTATTGTCAAAACCCTAGAAAGGTATAGATAATATTTAGCAGGAAGATCTTTTACTGTAATAACAGACTGCAATTCCGTTAAAAATGCAATAGTAAAACAAACAATAATCCCAAGAATAGCAAGATGGGTTTTGTGTTTACAAGATTTTTGTTTTGAAATAAAACATAAATCAGGAGTACAACTACAACATGTAGATGCCTTAAGTAGGAACTTTGAAAGAACTGAAGCAGAGGAAAGTCTTGAAATTAAAGTGATGCTCATTCAAGAAGACGATTATCTAAGAGAAGCACAGGATACAGATACGGAAATAAAAAAAATTAAAGATATTCTTTTGTCAGGAGATCAGGAAAATCATAAGGATACTTTCAAGAAATATGATTTAAGAGGAAACAAAGTTTATAAAATAACAGAATATGGTTGAAGATGGTATGTGCCTAAAAATTGTCGTTGGCAAATTGTCAAAATGAATCATGACGATATTGGACATTTTGCGTTGGATAAAACAATTAAAAGAATAAAAGAACGGTATTGGTTCCCACGAATGCGAAGATTTATTAAGAAATACATTTCGGCTTGTCTTGCCTGTTTATACCATAAATAACCGGGAGAAAAAAAGCCTGGCTATCTACATTCCATTCCAAAATATGCTAGACCGTTTCATACACTCCATGCCGATCATTTAGGGCCATTTGTGTTAACGAAATCTCAAAATAAATACGTCTTGGTTTTGATTGATGCCTTTTCTAAATTTGTGTTTGTTGAAGCTGTCCCAGATACATCAAGTAAACATGTTATTCGTGCTTTAGAAGAAATTTTTAAAATATTTGGTAACACCAAACGAATGATATCAGATGCAGGATCAGCTTTTGTTTCAAAAGAATTTTTGAATTATAAGGCAGAGAGAGGAATTAGAGTGTTTACAACTGCAGTAGGAATGGCAAGAGGCAACGGCCAAGGAGAAAGGGCAAATAAAACATTACTGGATACCATGGCCACAATGGGTGCAAAGTTTGAGTCCGATATGTGGGATAAGAATTTAAAAAACATTCAACAAGGAATAAACGAGACAAAACACCGAATAACTAAATCTTCTCCCAGTGAAGTGTTTTTCGGGTACAAATTAAGAGTTGATGGAGACAAATACATAGATGATAATGATATGGACATTATTGATGTAATGTTATTGAGAAAGGATGTAGCTAAACGATTAGAAGAAAACAGAATCAAACAGAATAACGAATTTAATAAAAAAGATGCTCTCCAGTGAAATATGCTGTTGGTGACCTGGTATTGACAAAAGTTACAAGTTTTCCAGCAAACAATGAAAGTAAGAAGCTTTTAGAAAAGTATAGAGGGCCATTCAGGATTGTTGAGGTTCTACCAAATGATAGATATCGTGTAACAGAAGATGTACATTCATCAAGAAAAAGGCGTCCTTATGAAGGAGTTGTTGGTGGAGAAAACATCAAGAGATTTAAGATTCAAAGATCTTAAAATTATTCAGGTTAGTTACATGATAGTGTAGTCATTTTGTAGAATGACATAAAGATATTCTATTGTTTAAAAGGAATTTGTTTGAATAGCTGGAACTAAAAAAAAAAAATATTTTAATTGTCATTCTGAAAAATGACAACAAAGTGTTTCAATGATCTGAATGGGTTTATTTGAGTAGTTCTGACTATTTGAAGCAAATTTATTTTATTCGCCATTCTGCAAAATGACAAATAAATGTTCTAATGTTCTGAATGGATTTTCAGTTCGTCATTCTGCAAAATGACAAATAAATGTTTTAATGTTCTGAATGGATTTTCAGTTCGTCATTCTGAAAAATGACAAATAAATGTTTTAATGTTCTGAATGGATTTTCAGTTCGTCATTCCGCGGAATGACAAATAAATGTTTTAATGTTCTGAATGGATTTTCAGTTCGTCATTCTGCAAAATGACAAATAAATGTTCTAATGTTCTGAATGGATTTTCAGTTCGTCATTCTGAAAAATGACAAATAAATGTTTTAATGTTATGAATGGATTTTCAGTTCGTCATTCTGAAAAATGACAAATAAATGTTCTAATGTTCTGAATGGATTTTCAGTTCGTCATTCTGAAAAATGACAAATAAATGTTATAGTGTTCTGAATGGATTTTCAGTTCGTCATTCTGAAAAATGACCAATAAATGTTTTAATGTTCTGAATGGATTTTCAGTTCGTCATTCTGAAAAATGACAAATAAATGTTCTAATGTTCTGAATGGATTTTCAGTTCGTCATTCTGAAAAATGACAAATAAATGTTTTAATGTTCTGAATGGATATTCAGTTCACCATTCTGCAGAATGACCCCCAAATATTTTAATGTCTTGAATGAGTTTGTTTGAATAGCCGTAGCTATTCGAAACAAATTTATTCACATTGTCATTCTGAAAAATGACAGCCATATGTTTTAATGTTTAAAAATGAGCTTGTATGGATAGTTGTAGCTATCTGAAACGAATTGATTTAGACTATGTCATTCTGCAGAATGATGGAGCCTTTCTATAAATTAGCATTCTTAATAATAAAGAACATATTATTTTTTTTAATAGGTGTTGTACGATCGAGGACGATCGTGACGTCAGGATGGTCGAATGCAGTCACACTATTATCCTAATACGCTGATCAGCTTAAGTCACTAACTTCCTAATGTCCTAATCAGCTTAAGATGGAATACGGGTAGTTCTGTTATGACATTGTGAAGACACACTCAACTTCTAATACGGTGATTGGCTTGAGTCACTAATTACCTTATATGGTCACGGGTTGTTCGGTGATGACACATAAACACAGCGGAACGAGAGATAATAATTTGGTGTGATTTAATTATGACCATTGTGAACGAGTTTGATTTAATTTAATAAAATAGCTATATTTACGTAAATACGTGTTTTAACTATTTTAATAGACGATACTATTTTAATAGACGATACTATTAATTATGACTCCTTTTGGTAAAGAAACTCCGATGAATGTTATACATACAAATTGTCTAGGCACTAGTTTAGTTTCAATTGTTTCTGTAGTGACTCTACGCTTAAGTCGTTTTATTTCTTTAATGTTACTATTTGGATTCTCACTTTTAAATTTTTTCAGTAGATATGTTTCGGTAAACCCTGTATCAACTGAACGAATTAAACCTCGACGTTCCACAACAAACTGTTGGATATAAGCAATTAATTTGTTGGCTTCTAAAAAGTCGCCACTTACAATGTTATTAGCAGATGAAGCATTATTTAAAATTACCTTAATTTTATTTCCACCAATAGATTTAATTTCAGAAATATTATTTTTAAAACTATTTAGATGTAAATAATGATCAACTATTATCGCATGTAATTTACCGATACTTTTATCGATAAACTCCACGTACACAACGAATGGGCCAGTGTCACACAAGCGATATCGGATGTTTTTGTCGTAATGTTTTTTTATAAGACTCGGATCGTTATCATTTTTATAATCGTCTGTTATTGGAAACGACTCACCAGATATAGTTGTTCCACCAGGATCATCTATCTCCTTCATCAAACACTTGCAAAAAAAAGGCATAACCGCAGGTCGGGAAAACGAAAAATTTTACCTTAGAAAAGTCGCAGAAAGTTGTCAGTTTCGTTCCGCAGTTTTCTCCTGTATAAATCGAAGAGCAACATATTATAGTGATAAAAATATTCATTAATTTTTATGACATAAGAATCGGTAAAAGTTTTCATGGAAAAAATTATTTGAAAAATTGTTGGAAAATTTTGATGTTTTTCCACGATTTTATATTATGCTACTTTGTGTATTATTATATTTATGTATATTGAGCTCTGGTCGTCAGAATGAACCCATTAGAAGAATTCTAAGACCTGCCAATGAGCACAGCAAAGTTTGGAGTTATTTGGAATACCTACAACAACGTTTAAGAAATTAGTTAAGGTTTTTTGAGTACGATTACCTAATAAGTTAAGTTCCTAATTTAAGTTAGTTTAATTTTAATTTTAGTTTGTTTTTTTTTTAACGCAAGTTGTGCTTTGTACAGGTTGACGTTATATTTTTGTAAAAATGGTATATCCGTAACTAAATAAATAAATAAATACAACTAAATCCTGGTCCTGGATTGATCCTTGAACATGGATATGTATCCTTGATCCTGTATATGGATCCTTGAACATGGATAACAGTGATCGCCGAAACAAATCGATAGGGTCAATGATCAAAAGACAATGGGGAATTCGATAACTTCTACAGTGGGTATGGCTACTTCCTGTTGAACCATTTTTTTTTTTTTTTTTTTTTTTTTTTTTTTTTTTTTTTTTTTTTTGTTTTTTTTTTTTTTTTTTTTTTTTTTTTTTTAAACAAAGGGCAAAAATGGTTCAACAGGAAGTAGCCATACTGATACGCAAGAAATATAGGAAATTAATAACTATGTATGTGGGAGGCCATCAGTGGGAGACTGATAAAAATGAACCTAACAATTAGAGGACACAAATTAATAATTATAGGAGTATATACAGTGAATGATGATGCAATGGCCAACGTTAAAGATAATTTCTTTAAGAAACTACACTCAGAACTTATTAGAAAGTCGGCAGAGTTCGGGAAATCATAAGAATGAAAGACTTAAACAGAAGGACAGGTAGAAAACAACACAATACAGTCGTAAGTGAATTTGGTAAGGACACTGTAAATGATAAAGGTACTAATAGCTTTATGTGAACAAAACGAAATGAAATTAGCCAACGGATTCTTTCAGCACAGAGATATACAAAAATATACGTGGACACAAAATACACTATCTAATATACATTAAATACAATCTAACGTAGACTACACAATCGTACGAAAAAGACAAACATGATTTTAGATGTACAGAGGAGCCACTTGTGCCATTGACCATTAGTTATTAAAGATCAAGACCTCATTGAGAGTAGCGAAACTACAAATTAAAAGTTAAAAAATATATGAAATGAAGAAATTATCAGAAAAGAGATACAATCTAAAGAGCCTATAACAAGACAACGTGAGAGAATTATATAGACATAGACTGGACCAAAAGTTAGAAATTAAGCAATTCAATAATAGCAAAGAACATTACACCCACATATGTAAGCCATTAGACACCAAATTCAGAACCAGCGAAGACTCCCATATTTGTGGGATGAAGAAATAGAACAAGAAATAAAAATAAAAAGAGAGAAGTACAAAAAATTTTTGAATACAAAGAATGACGCTGAAAAACTGATATACAAAGAGACACAAGCCAAAGTGTGAACAATGATAGTTCGTAAAAAAAATGAAGCCTGGCAACAAAAGATGATAAATTCCCATCTAGGAGAACGTAGAAGCACAGAAAGTTCTAGAGTGTTAAAATCACTACGACAGGAAAAGAAAAGAGATATAATCTCACCAATTACACTTGATAATGGGACGATCATGCGTGGGTAAAATCATCACAAAGAAGAGAATGTAGACGACACGATAGAAGAAATATCCGTGGAAGAAAAACAACATCGCCTCTAAATAATGTACTTTGAGACCGATCAATCAATAACAAATAGTAAGAAACGTAGGATACATAACAGAATTATTAAAAGTATAATCACCTACAACAATGAAATATGGCGTATAAAGGAACGATACAAGAGAAAACTTCAGGAACCGAAAATTGATTTCTGAAGACGTTCAGCAGGGAAATCGAGATTGGAGAGAGTTCCTAACAGTAAAATAATAGATATATTATATAATAATAGAAGATATTAGTACCCAACAACTAAGATGGTATAGACATCTTTAACGTTGACCAATGTATCATCATTCACTGCATATACCCCTATAGTTGTTAATTTGTTTCCTCTAATTGTTAGGGTCGTTTATAGTTATGCATTTCCGACGTTGCTTGCGTATCAGTATAGCTACTCCCTGTTAAGCCCTTTTGTTGTTTGGTACCCCACTGTAGAAGTAATCGAATTCTCCATGTTCAATCTGTTTACTTCGTTTATTTTCTTGTTAAAACCTTGTACTTTCCAAGTTCCAAGATTCATTATCCTTTTTTGTAGCGTGCGTCGTCGTTTACTCATCAATCCGCTCAGAGACGTTTTGTTGGGTTTTTTTTTTATAATTTTGCTATTTTAATTTTTTTCCGAGTACTGGAGATTAGCCAGATTCCTCAACCCCCGATTTGTGTCTAATTTTATTCGGATTCAATTTTATTTATTTACGGATATACCATGTTTACAATATAACGTCATCCTGACAATATGAGTTTAATATTAATTTTTATAATAGTATTGATCTTAGCTCAAGGTTTACATATATATATATATATATATATATATATATATATATATATATATATATATATATATATATATATATATATATATACGCTGAGTTCTCTTGCTTAAAACAAGCCCTCATCCAAAACGGTTACCGCGAAAAGCTTTTCTTCCTTATATCAAAGGTGTCACTGACAAAATCGACAAAATTCTTAAATTGAGAGGAATAAAAACAATATTTGCACCCTCCCTCCCCCCCCCCCCCCAACAAAAACTTTCATCTCTTGTCCGATCAATCAAAGACAACATTCCAAATGAACAGCACAGATTTTATGAAAAATTCCTTGTGCAGATTGTTCCCAATCCTTTATAGGCCCAAACAAATCGTAGAATCCAAAATAGGATTTATGAACATTCCATTTTTGTTCGCAATTCCGATTCAATTTCAGCTCTAAGTCACCACCATCTTCATACAGGTCATAAAATTGATTTTGAAAACTCCAGAACCATAGCCCCCATTCGCTTCTATAAACCGAGAATTATCCGAGAAGCCATAGAAATAGAAAAGAGGCCAAATTGTCTTAACAAAAGAGATAACGCCATACGGTTACCTTCTACGTGGAGACCTCTCATAAAGAAAATATCGTCTGATGTATAATCTGAACTACCAAGATATGACATTTCATTCATATTTTGTTCTTGAAACGATACGTTGAATTAATAATACTGTATTAATTACATATCAATATAATTAATAACTAATATTAATAAAAATTTTAAGGTACGATTTAATACAAAATAATTTAAAGCCATATGTTAGTTTAGATTTAAAATCATAGCGTCATCTAGGAAATCATATCTGAACTACCAAAAGTCATTTCAAACTATGAGTCAATTATGTTTTGTTCTTGAAACGATACGTTTAATTAAAAATAATAACAATATTAATTACCTACCTATATTAATACATATTAGGTAATTACAGAGATAATTAATAATACGAATATTAATTTATTTTTTCGCAAAATTGCTAAAAATCTGTAATTGCTGTAATTTTAGTTAACTTCTAACTAATACGAATATTTAAGATAGTTAAACTCTAATTTCACTATTAGGGAGAGTGAGTCATCGTTTGAAGGCGTAGAAGTGGGGAAAGGCGTATGAAAATCCAGTGGCGTACACTCACTGTTATTTCAACGTTAATTATATTATATTGTTTAAATATTATTATTCAAAATAGGTCACAATATATTTATCTGCAGGTTTTTACTGAAGTTTCCATCTCTATATCTAAAGACTGTTTTCAAAGATATAAATTATAGTTATATTTATTTTATTTGTTTATTATTATATATTTATATATTCTTATATTATTTTCTTTTTTTTTCTTAACTTTAAAAACGGTCTCTGTAATAGAGATCGAAACGTCAGTAAAATAAACATGTAAATAGATGTATTGTGGCTTATTTCCAACATTCTCCCTGAAAATACGGAATGCTACAAGCAAAAAGCCACAGAAAAATAAATATTGCTATCATTTGTATATTTGAAAACGATCTCTTTATATAGAGATCGAAACGTCAGTAAATTAAACATTTCAATTAAATATATTGTTACTTATTCCCAACATTATTTCTAAATATACAGAACGGCAAGCAAAAAGCCATAGAAAAATAAATATTACTATCACTTGTATATTTGAAAACGATGTCTTTATATAGAGATCGAAAAATCAGTAAATTAAACCTATAAATAAATATTTTGTATCTTATTCCATACAGTCTCCTAAAAATACAGAATGCCACAAACAAAAAGCTATAAAAAACAAGTAATTTTGCAGAAAGCTTACTGATGCCACCAGGCTGTCGCAGAAGTTACGCTAAAACGTCTTTTGACGTGACCCGTCCTTAAAGAGTTACACAATGAAATTTTTTTAAAACAAATTTTAAGACAGTTTCCACACCACCCGAGAGGTATGTCTTCTCACTTTTTTTTTAAATGGGTGTTCGCCAAGAGCCATATTGTCCCATTAAATAAAATAAACAAAACACTTAAACAGTATAAAACAAAACAAAATAAAATCCTATAAAACAAAATAAAATTGTATAAAAACAAAATAAAAATAATTTTGGATGTAACAAAACATTGTACTATTCTATTTAAACACAAACACTATACACACTTACTATGTTCTTCTCGTTTTTTTTTATTTTTGGTTTTTTTATGCTGATGTTCCTACTAAACTATTAGAAAATATTATTCGCTGTCTAAATCTGAAGATGCAGTGCTGCTATCGCTGTCATTATCTTCACCTGCTGTAATTATAATTGGCTCTAGTAAAACTTTGACATGAGTGTCAAGTTCCCACATACGACATTCTTCTTTAATTATGTGGCCTATACATTTAGCCCATTTCTCTGGAGTTACATGGAGGATTGCTTGAATCAAAAGTTCCTTAACTTCGTTTAATTTGAGCGTTTTGTTATTGCGTGCTACTTTTCCTTTCACTTGCGCCCAGATAAGTTCAATGGGATTAAGTTCGCAATGATAAGGTGGTAGACGTAGAACTTTGACACCATAATCTTTTGCAGTTTCATCCACAACATATTTAAGATATTCACTTTTTCACAGACCCAGATTCCAATTTTGGTAAGATTCTCTTAAACCAGTGCTCAAATACTTCGGAAGTCATTTCTTTATGATAATCACCTGTCTTTTTTTCGACTTAAATTGAAGCAAACCATCATCAAGGAACCCTGTATCACTTCCTATATGGGTGATGATTAAACGCCGTCCCTTTCCTGATGGAGCTTTTAATCCTGTAGACCAGCCTTCTATAAATGCTTCGCGTTTACTTTTGACATTTAAATCTTGCCAAACTTTTCCAACTGTATGACCTTCGTTAATCCAGGTTTCATCCAAATAATATATTTTGCGTCCAGTGCTACGAATTTTTCGTATTTCTTCTAAATATTTTCTTCACAGAATAATTTCATTTTTTTCTAATAACATACTTTTTCGGTTGCGTTTTACATATCGAAAGTTCATTTCGCGCATGGTTCTGATTAAGACCCTATGAGATATCTTGGGTAAAGAGTCATCGTTTTCGAGCTCTTGAGAAATTTTTTTCAGTGTTGGAATTTCACTCTGAAAATAAAATGAATTATAATGAAACGACGTATAATATTCCTTGTCTCGTCATCGAAAACAATGCTTTTCCTACCTCTAGCTTTACCTTTTTCTTGCTTTTTATTTTCCGATGTATTTTAAGTACACGATAAATACAGCTAACGGATACTTTTGTTAAACTGCTACAAATGTCGACCGCTTGGCTAACATTTAATGCCATTTTTCTGCCGACAATTCCTTCATAAACGTTTCGTATCATTACCTTCTCTTCGGACATTAACATTTTCTGTCTCTTTTGCGGCTTTTCATTTTTGGAATCAACATCAGAATTTTGCTGTCTTCTCTTGGAACAACTCGGTTTTTCGTCCATTATATTTAATAATAATCTGTGTATATACTATATATACTTATATAGTATATACACAGATATATAATATAATATACATTTCAACAATTCTGTACAAGAATATAACTAAAAATTTACTATAAAACGACAAACTATAACACTCTTATTATCAATAACACGTTTTATCAATACTACAATACAGTATTGACAACAATAAGTTTAGAAACTTATCACATAAAATATACTCACAAAATGCACTACCCATAGAAACGCCAATGAACCATTTCTTCGGCGAAAAAATAATAAAAACTAGTTTTACGGCATGTCTGGGTCCGAATTGTAAAACGGAATTTCCTCGCTAATTCCAACATTGCCAAACGATTGAAAAATAATGTTTTAAAATATCGATTTTTATTTTATAAATTTAAATATGTAACGAAACGGAACATATAAATAAAATTTATTTCATTACAATTTTGTGCTTAATTTTTACTATTGAAAAAATCATGTTTTTTTGTATTTTTATGACAGTAATAATCGCTGCGTGGAAGAATACAGGTTTTGTATGACCATAATTACTACTTGTGGACAAGAACTGTACGACAACTTCTGGTCAAGTCTACTATAGAGAAGCACAAATAAATATACAACTTTATATATTCTGTAATTTCTTATGAGGAAACGCAAATTGCAATCGAGAAAACAGGCAGTTTTCGAGGGCCGCTGTGTACATTTAAATTTGAGGATATTCGGCGTTTAAACTATGAAATCACTCTTCTAAATTGATGGTTCCTACTATAACTTTAGTTAAGAAGTTAACTTCAAGCATCAGCGAGAAGCGCTACTACCTGACTTCACAATTTCAAGTGCGACCTTGCCGAAACGTCGTCAAAATAATGGTTTTTATCAAAACCAAAATTATTCAACGCGGAGTCAAACCCGGAAGACTACAGAAAGCACATATAACTCCAGCGGAAATTTCAAGTGTAACATATGTATATGTATATATATATATATATATATATATATATATATATATATATATATATATATATATATATATATATATATCTATATACACTTATATACATGTATATATATATATATATATATATATATATATATATATATATATATATATATATATATATATAAATAAAGTGTTTTAATAACTACACTAATTATACATTATAATTTATTATTATTAACACTAATTATAATTTATTCTCTTTCAGCCCTGAAGAAGCAAATTAATTCTCTTTGGCGAAAACGTTCGGCGAAACAATTGATATTCATTAGAGTCTTTCTTGCAGATTTCCCAAATATTTAAGAGTTTACTATAATATATATATATATATATATATATATATATTATATCAATGGTATTCCGGGTTTGACTCCGCGTTAAATGTTGTTGGTTTTGATAAAAACCATTTTGACGACGTTTCGGCAAGATCTCACTTGCCATTTTCAAGTCTCTCTGGATGGTCTGCTTCTTGTCGATGTTCGAGTGGAAGTGACGCTACGGGTGTTAGGCAGCTGGCTTTTATAGTTACTGCGAATTAACTACTAACTAATTACTAGCGAATGTCGAAAACAAGAGAAAACGAATTATCAGAGAAGCAATAGAAATAGAAAAACAAGAAAATAATTTAAATTCTCGAGACGATGCCCAAAGATTGCCAAAAACATGGAAAACAATTATCCCGAAGAATAACGCAAGAACGGAATCGACCAAGACCCCGCCCACTGACCTGCGCACCGGACCAATTACAAGAGCGCGCGCAACACGCAGTAACTATAAAAGCCAGCTGCCTAACACCCGTAGCGTCACTTCCACTCGAACATCGACAAGAAGCAGACCATCCAGAGAGACTTGAAAATGGCAAGTGAGATCTTGCCGAAACGTCGTCAAAATGGTTTTTATCAAAACTAACAACATTTAACGCGGAGTCAAACCCGGAATACCATTGATATAACATACAGCTCCCGCGGAAATATCAAAACTAACATATAGCTCCCGCGGAAATATCAAAACTAACATATAGCTCCCGCGGAAATATCAAAACTAACATATAGCTCCCGCGGAAATATCAAAACTAACATATAGCTCCCGCGGAAATATCAAAACTAACATATAGCTCCCGCGGAAATATCAAAACTAACATATAGCTCCCGCGGAAATATCAAAACTAACATATAGCTCCCGCGGAAATATCAAAACTAACATATAGCTCCCGCGGAAATATCAAAACTAACATATAGCTCCCGCGGAAATATCAAAACTAACATATATATATATATATATATATATATATATATATATATATATATATATATATATATATATATATATATATATATATATATATATATATATATATATATATATGTATATATATGTATATACGTGTTTAAGATGGTTTGGGTATGTTTAACTTCGAAACATTTCGAAGAATTGCTGATTTGCAATTTCCTTGGAGGAATGGAGGTGCAAGACCAAAAAAGACCTGTGAAGATAAGATGCTTGGGCATGACATTTCGGTAAAAGGGATTGATGTTGATATCACCCAATATAGAAGGTTAACATAATATATGATCTAATTATCATATATACTTTAGTCTCAGTCTGATGTAATCGCAAGAGAATTCCATTTCGAAATTACCTAAACTCTAATTCGAATATCAAACCAACTAACAAACTGGTAAATCGACGAGCAAAAATTAATTAAAACTAACTGTATCGGAGACCTACTATAATGAACTTTCCATGACATTTTTATATGTTGTAACTCCAAAACGTATTCAGTTGAATTGTTTCATCTCGGAATGAATCATGCTGAATATATTAGCATTTAATGAAAATAAACAATATAAGACAATAGTTGTCGCAGCGGCGGCAGCTAAAAAATATAACCAATAAAACGCAACGAAAGATAAACATGTCTTTGCCACGTGCTTTTAATGAAGAAGGAAATCACCAAATGCGCAGGAACAATGATCATTTCACTGGTAATGAGGGCCCACTTTTTCTAGAAAAATGTGAATATAATAATGTGACTTGTTCTTTACGTGAATGATAGTAGATTTCTTCTTATACTGGATTTTTAAAAATCATTAGTAGCAATTTATATTGTTGAAATATCACGAGTAAACGAACATGATGGACGCACATATAAAAATTCATCGCACAATAATAAAATAACAATTCTTAAAATAAATAAGGCATATTAAAAATTATTATTAGTATTACCTAAAATTTTAAATCGTGCAATTTAAACAGACCATAAAAACGTCAAAATAATACACACACAAGGTATCAAAGCACTTTAACCCAAGGTAACTCTATAGCGATAGGTAATGGCTGTATTCACACACTAAAGTGAACTGCCATTTACAGAAGGTGCCTATATGTCAAGGAAATGTATTTTATATAGGAAAATACACAACTAGACGGGAAATTGAAAAATTTCGATTAATAAGATAAAGGTTGTATAAAGGACTTCCAGACCATTCGAGATATAATTAAATAAAGAAACGAAAACGTCTGCTGTTCTTTTTTTTGCATTGTACTGTTTAGGCATCATAATGGCCCGTG
Source organism: Diabrotica undecimpunctata (assembly GCF_040954645.1). Taxonomy (NCBI): domain Eukaryota; kingdom Metazoa; phylum Arthropoda; class Insecta; order Coleoptera; family Chrysomelidae; genus Diabrotica; species Diabrotica undecimpunctata. Next base: position 68,166,526 of record NC_092808.1, read on the forward strand.
TAGAAATATTATTCAATACAGAAAAACATATTTGCTTTCAAAATTATTTCTTTAAAAGTAATACTAAATACAACTAGCATGATAGCTTCACAAAAATAATTCCAAGGATTAATAAGACTGCGACGCTCTTAGACAATAATTTAATATTTTATTATTCACTATCTGTATTTTTATTTCATCCTTATATTTTTCTGTTTTCTCACATATCTTTTTTTAATTTCTTTTTATCTTACTGTAATGAATATCCTATTGTCTGTTATTAGTTTCCTCAAATTTTGAAGAAATGTTCAAAGTTTTTGGTACCGTGAAGATTATTTTGGAGGTTGTAAGACATGAGAACTGTCTATGGGAACTAACCTCGATCTCAATTTAAAATATGTTTATTTTGACGTTTCAATTTCCACGTCGGAAATTGAAATACTAAAAGGCAACAAAAAAATAGCTTTAAAATAATATAAGAACTGTATTATTTATTATAGTTCTGTTTATATATCGTTTGCATGGATGTGTTGGTCGACGACCGAGTTGTAAGGCAAAAAGTACGGATTCCATTACAACAGAATTTGATGTCTCTAAAACTACAGGGGACGCATAAAATAAAAAAGGATTATTATAATAAAATTCGTTTAGCTCTAGAAGTTTTAGAATGTTACGGCTAAGACAGTTCCGTAACATTTTATAGAGTAAGTAAATCGAATCAAAATTAACCTTATCCTCGCATGATCAAAGTGATGATGTCTTCCGAACACCATACTAGAAATATTCTTCGTAACAGAAATTAACTTTTGGAAAATAGTACCGCTAAAACTTATTCTGTAATTGATTGCAATACACCTATGCAGCAACTTCGTTTAAAGGAGCTTCATACTGAGCTTGAAACTCGTAAAAATAATGGAGAACCTTACCATCAAATATGTGAATGAATGTCTGAAGGTAATAAAATTTCTTTCATAATTCTCTTCTCTATAAACTTGATAATTGGTTGTATACGAATCTAAACTCGCTGTCTAAACGTCTAAATTTAATGAATTTATATGTACAGTTCAACTTTTAAAAGCTCGTATTCTTCTAGCAAACGTGGCTTAATTCTGCTATCCCCGATACTATTGTAAATATTTACAATTTAACTCTATTTCAGTATGAGACAGAGGTATGCATTTATTTAGCAAATTACAAAAAGCAGAAGTTCAGCAGAGCTTAATTTTAGCGTCTATCCTCTATACAGTCTACAATAGCGACCTACATATTCCTAACAACATGTCCAAAAATATTCTCCTTTATAGTGACGACACTGTCCTACTCCCCTAGGATCAACAAACCGTACCGGAAGAGAGTGTTCTGTGTTCGACCCAAGGCCCAAGCACACCTCTACTACAATATCAGATGGTGCAACAAATGCAGGGTAATTTTAAATCCAACAAAAACACAAATTAGTCTATTTATACATCACAATTGCTCCCGACAATATCTCGAGGAGAAAAACCACGTACAATAATATGTATTGGAAGCGAAACGGTTCGGATGTATGGTAAAAATTTTTATCTGCTTATCGTAGTACAAGTTTTTACTGACACCGAAATTAGGAGGATTATAAAAACTCCTAAATACCTTTAAAATAAGTGAATCTTAGTATAAGTAAGGGTAAGTTATATTTAGCTAAAAAAAATAATATCAGTGGGTTTTGTTTCTGCGTACTTGTTAAATTACAGAGTATATGATGGGGCAATTATGGATACAGAAAACAATGAAAAAAGAAATAAGGAAACTGAAGAGGAAAACAAAAGAAATACAAGAATAAAACTAATATAAAATTCAAATCTGCAAGCACCGGTAAGTGTTGGAAAAAAAATGAAGAAAAATGTAAAGAAAAAAATAAATACGCTTTAGACAGAAAAACGACTTTTTTTGTTTGAAAGGATAAAACCTGGAAGGTAATATAGGTAAGCTACATAAAATAGGTACTGCCTCGTTTCAACTATCTTGTGTCGAAATTTCCTAGCCTGTCATTTGAAAAGATAAAGGCCGGTGTTTTTGATGGTCCACAGATTCGGCAACACATGAACATTTCGTGGTAACAATGTCAAAAATTGAAAAGAATGCGTGGTTGGCATTCAAAAACATTGTTAAAAACTTTCTTGGAAATATACGAGCATTGAATTACGCCGACATCGTCCAGCAACTCTTGGAGAGCTTCCAAAAGCTGGTTGCAACATGAGCATTAAAGTCCATTTATTACATAGCCACCTTGCTAATTTCCCGGACAATCTTGGTGCAGTGAGTGATGAGCAGTGTGAGCATTTCCATCAAGATTTGAAGGTCATGGAAGCACGGTATCAAGGTAGATGGGACGTACATATGATGGCTGACTATTGTTGGAGCATCAAGCGCGAATGTACACAAACTGAACACTTCAGAAAAAGCTATAAACGAAAATTTTTGTCTTAATTTGTAAGTACTGTTCATTAATTAAACAATTTTATTTGTATGAACTCGAATTAACTTACATTAAATTTTTTGTAAACTGTAGATTTGGTATGTTTTTATTTTATGTTTCTTTATATGCATAATTTTCAGGGATACGCTGTAGTTTAAAAAGTTGACGTGATAGACAAAATCTGAGGTTATTCTCAGATTCAGACGACAAACATTAGTGGAAAAAAGTGTGAGATCTAACTCAACAAAAAATGTGTTCCCAGTGTCATTTATACAATAACAATAATTTACCATCTCCCTCGATCTACCAAAAGTAATTTTAAAACATTTAATATATTTAAGTATAGCATATTTACTTCACATCAACTAGCTAAGCTTTGCAGATCATTTTGTAATGAAGAGGCATCAAATAGGTTATTAACTATTCGAAATATTTTTCGTCGTCAGCAAAGATTAGAAAGTTACTACTTTTAATGACTGATCATATATCATTAACACTACTACTACTAAGGATTTCCACAGTTTTCACTGTCTTCCTTCACTCAACCGTTTTCTCCAATTTTCCCTGTCATTCCAGTCTCCATCTCGCAGGGTTCTTTTCTCCATAGCCTCGTCGATTTCATCTCTGAATGACCTTCGGGGTCTTCCTCTCTTTCTTCTTCCAATCGGGCTTCATTCTGTGATTTTGTTTATCCAGCGTCCTCTGTCCGCTCTTCTGACGTGGCCGTACCAGGATAGTCTCTTCTCCTCTATATAGTCGATTATGTCTGATTGCACTCCCATTCTCCGCTTAATCTCTGCGTTTTCAATTCTGTCTCTTTTTGTAAGTCTACAGCTTCTCCTCAGGAACTCCATTTCTACTGCTCTTATTCTACCTCTATTTCTCTTGTTTATTGTCCAGTTTTCGGACCCATATGTCAGGATACTTCTTGTCAGGGTGTTTTGTCATCATTAACAAATATATTAAATAAGGGAGGCTCAATATGAGACCCCTGAGGAACTCCTGAGGTCACCTATTACTCGCTGAGATGAACAATTTCCATATTTTAGTTACTGACACCTGCCAGACACATAACTACTTATCCAGTCAAGTATTTTACCTCAAAATCCATAGCCTTGTAATTTAGCAATGAGCAGATCATAGCCAACTCTAACGAAGGCTTTAAGAAGTCTGTGTAGATAGCGTTAACCTGACCCTTATGTTCAACTGAATTAGCAATAAAATTAGTATAGAATATTGAGTGCGTGCGTGTAGACTTACCTTTAGAAAAGCCATATTGTTGAACATCAATTAAATCTTTACAATCTCATGTTAACAAATTATTTACAAGATACTCACATAGTTTGAGATGAAATCATCAAAAGCGTTAACAAAGGAAGAGAATAAAATGGGAAACAAAGAAATAAAAATACTCTGCAGACGACGCAATATTGATAGCCCAAGATGAAGATACTCTGCAAAGACTGGTCCACAGATTTAACATAAGAGCAAAAGAATTTAATATGATAATCTCGACTTAGAAAACTAAAACAAAGTAGTCAGCAAAGAACCAACCAGATGTAAAATAGAAATTAATGGATCAGCATTGAAGAAGTAATGGAAATAAAATACCTGGGAACTACACTGTCTAGCTATGGAGACCTGGAGAAAGAAGTGAAAGATCAGGTACAAAAAGCAAATAGACTGACAGGATACCTTAATAACACTATATGTCAAAACAAACACATTAACACTGAGATGAAGTCAAGAATTTATAAAGCCAGTGGAAGACCAATAATGACATATGCCTCAAAATCAAGACACATCCATGAGAATTCTGTTTGCCCTATTCCAGTGGTCTGGTATGCATCTTGATCTTAGGCAATTCGTAAATATGCCTGCTAAGATTTCCAGGTTTTTTTGCCAGCGTATTTAAGCAGTTCCACTCTTTTGCCATCTATTCCAGCTGCTTTACCGCTTTTCATTTTTGTAATTGTTGATTCTACTTCTTCCGGAAGGACTTCTGGTACATCTATCTTCTTTGTTACCGATTGCTTTAGGTAAGTAGATTGTTAAAAATTAGCAGGATGCTAATTTTTACTTATTCGTAAAAATTTTCGACGTAGCCATTCGCTTTTTTATAAACATCTAACATCAATGTTTATTGTTAGAGAGATTGTTCACTTCATAAAAATTCACTGCTAGTCATAGTCCAGCACATATACGGCACCATGAACATCTGTAAAGCAGTACTATAATAAAAAAATGAGCCAATATAATAGAATATCTTACAGAAATACGTCCGCTAAGCACCAAAACTTTTGAAAAATTTTGTATAAGGCCGTCCCTGCATCATTCAGTCCTGAAAAAAGGGTCTATATTGGATTAATTTTTCATATGCTGGTCGTAAATATTTATTCTTGTAATTGGTTTAGTATCGGAAGACCACATTGTCTTTCTAAATGACTTTTTAATGAAATAAATGAAAATACTGTGTATCGGGGCAACGATCTACAATTGATTGTTTCAAAGACTACATTCAATAAATAATATTATTTCTTCTATAAATTTCATGATTTGAATATTATTTCTATAAATTCACAGAAGATACGAAACATATTGTGTTAAATGATTTAAGTAAACATAAATTGGAAAACTGATTTTAAATTTATTACAAATATTAAAGTGAAAGCTTTGTAATAAAATTAAAGTAAAGCTAACAAGATTAACTAAAAAATTTTGAATAAATTATAATGATAATTTACTGTCTTTTTAAAAAGTTAATTAAAGAGTTGTATACATCTACAGAGCCAAGTGATAATAAATACAGGTATACACGGTTCACAATTTGTTGATAGCTCACTACAAGTTTAACCCTAATTAGAAAACTGAAATACAGAGAGGATAGGTAATACGATATAATAGTAAAAACCAACCTAAAACTGACGGTTTAAGACGTTTTCGACTAACCCACCTTATATCTGAAGGAATACAATACCTTATAATCCTATTACGGGGGTATTTTGAATGGTTAGAAATGAACGACCAGTGTCGTAGAGTATATGATTGAAACATTTATTTAAACTAAATAAATATATTTTTTAAATTGTACTTATGTAAATTGTATTTTTTAATAAAACTTATTTATTTTATTCAAAAATAAAAAGTTTCTTGCCATTTGTAAAAGATACATTTATTTAATTAAGGAAAAAGGCGCCAAATGTCGCCTGGCAAAATTTCCAATGTGTTTTAAATGTATCCATTATTTTCGAATCCGGAGAAAACTAATAAATATTTTTGAAAAATTTAAACGAGGATGAAAGATTACATTATTACTCAGGGCAGAAAGTCCCTGAAAACTTCTACAATATTTATTTTAATATGTTATGTAACATGGGTGAAAATAAAAGAGAAAATATAGTATAATTTTTAATTGAAAATATTGCATGCAAAAGAAACTTTTGATTTATTCTAAAAAATATTTCATTCTGCCTTTAAATTTTTCAAAAATGCTTTTTAGTTTTCTCAGGATTTGAAAAAAAAATGGATACATTTAAAACACATTGAAGATTTTGACAGACGACATTTTGCGCCTTTCCCCTTTAATGCCTTACGATTACAACTACTATTACTTACCTTATATAATTACGATTAGAAAACTATTCAAATTCAAAATAAATATGATCAACTTCGGAATCCGAGTCGTCTTGAGGGTTAATAATGAGGTTAATAATCTCTACGGTCGCATCAATTATGTTATCAAGATCCCACATTTTGTGTTCTTCTTCTATTACATGTCTTACTGCATCTTTCCAGTTTTGTTTTGTAATATGTTATAAAGACTCGTATAACAATTCACGTACAGCTTGTATTTTATATGACGTATTTTTTCTAGCCACATAACTTTTTATTTGTACCCAAATGAGTTCAATTGGATTTATTTCGCAGTGGTAGGGTGGAAGTCTAAAGAGTGTGATGTTTCGCCTTTCCGCCATTTTGTCAACTACGTATTTCTTGAACTTAGATTTGTGTTGCCGGGCAATTTTTAAAAGTTCTGCTTTTACAATTCCATCTTCGTAAGGCAGATACTTATTCCGCAGCCAGTCAAGAATATCCTGTTTCTTCCACGCATTCGTTAGAAGTCTTTCTGCTAGTCGTGAATGATAAGGTGCATTATCTAATACTATAATTGAATTTGGTGGTATGTGTTCAATCATTTGCTCAAAATACTCTTCGAAAAGATCAGCTGTCATCTCCTCGTGATAGTCTTTTGTGCTTTTGGAATGAAATTCCAACAAACCATGCTTAACAAATCCTTTTTCACTGCCAATGTGAGAAATTATTAATCTACTGCCTTTACCAGAAGGTGGGGAGATACCAGTAGACCAACCTTCCATAAAGGCTTGCCTGGAGCTTAATATATTTTTTTATCTGACCAAATTTTTTTTAGAGTATGACCTGAGTTTACCCACGTTTCATCCTGGTAGAAGATGGGCCTTTCTTCATCCCGGAATTTTCGTATGAATCTTAGATAATTTCTTCTCCAACATCATCTTCTCCTCCCGGTCAATCAAAAGTGATTTTCGGTCTGATTTCTCCCACCGGAAATTTAATTCTTTTTTAACTTGCCACAATTTAGTTCGTCCGATATGAGGCAAATCCTGGTCGTCTCTAACTTCTTGTAAAATTTTGTTTAGGTTTGGTATTTCTTTTTTGAAAAAAAAAATCCATGAATTTTCCTTCGAATACCATTTTTGGCAAATTCATCAATTTCAATAGGCTTTTTCCCTCTTTTTAAGTTTTCGTTTGTGTTTGGGTTAGCTATACCGTGTTTTTTTCTTTCTGATAGGAACCTATATAAAGTTGACTCTCCTACGCCAGTCATGTTGGCATAACTTTCGACTATGTTGCGAACAGTGTTTGTGGGATTCTGAGAAACCAGAGCATCGTGAACATTCAGGACAATAGTCTTCTCTCTTGGTGAATAGACAGACTTACTGATTATACGCAACAGTACCGGTGTAAAACTTGATGATGAAGCCATCACAAACAATCCAACAAAACGAGCACGAGCGAAAGGTACGTATATGTTCGTAGGTATATGGAATAAAAAATCACTCACGCACTGCATATAATTCGCAAAAGAAATATTCGAGACGCTAATTACTGCCGTAGACGCGGAAACACCGACGAGCCGTAAATTACATGCGATCAAAAACGTACTAAACAAAAAAATTGTTTTCGTTCGTAATAACTTCACACTTTCAAGTTAAGTTTCGAATATAATTATATTATTAAAAATCTGGGGAATTCCATCTTAATTATCTTGCAACGAATAGTACATTCGGATATGAATTCCAGGTTTTCTAGTAAAGTGATTAAACGCGAAGATTAGTATTGAAATATTAATTATTATTATTATTATTAAAATATTATCAATATTATATATAACAGTATTAAAACATTATATTATTATTTAATGAATAAACACCTTAGTAACGTCTATAGATTTACAACCGTTTTATGAGTTTGAGGCATATTTCGTGCTCTCAACAATTTCTGAACGGATAATACAGTTAAACCATTAGTGTATTCCACACTTATTTGTATTATACAATACTTAACAAGGAAATTTGGGAATATCTGGCTGAATTAACGAGTATCTATTTTGATTTACAAAAGAGTATTCCTTCCACTGGTACCTCCACTATCGAAGCAATGTTGACTTGACTATACCATTTTTCAAAGTAAAAACGTTACAAAGTAAAATTTATATTAAATGACGTCACTTATATTTAAAATTTCCAGAACGTCAACCTTAGAATTCAAATTTTCCTAACACAGCTAATAATACGAAATCCATACGGAACTGCTCGATCTTTCATAGGCGTCAAAATGGTATACTAATCAGAAAAATTTAATCATCATTATATTGGGAATTCTAGAATTATATTGATTAAATAACCAAAAACATTTGTTATTATTAATAATATAAATTTTATGAAGTCTAATATTCCACAAAATAATAATTTTAATTAAATAGATTAGACAATTATTATATTCTTTCAACGCAAAAATCTATGGTTAAAGACGTAACAGCCCTATATCGCTTCTCAACTGGTAGTGATCATAGACTAGTCCGAGCCAAGCTGATCATTGATAGTAGATTTGAAACAAGACAAAAAATGGAAAATAATCAGAAATTAGACATGGAAAAACTAAAACAAGAAAAACAGACGTATGGAGAGAGAATAAAGGAAATATTGCCGACCAAGGAGGATATAGAACACAAACTTATCGGGGAAATATCAGACAGAAATGTCGATGAATAGAAAATCAGACCGGATAAATAAAAAGAAGGATACGGTTGGCTTGGGTATCCTTCGGAAAACTTTCCTATATATTAAAAAATAGAAAATACCGCCAATATTTAAAAAAAAGTCTTTAAGCAATGTATACTTCCTGTTCCCACACACGGTTCTCAAATTTGGACGTTTACAAAGGAAAACATGGAAGAAATAGCAAAGACTCAAAGAGCCATGGAAAGGCAAATGCTGAACATCAGGCTATCAGACAAGAAAAGAAATACTTGGATCCGCAACAAAACAAAAGTGACCGATGTATTAACGCAGATACCAAAACTTAAGTGGAAGTTCGCTGGACATATCATAAGACAGAAAGACGACAGATGGAATAAGATGATTATACACTGGAGACCATATAGTTACAAACGGAAAAGAGGAAAAACACAAATGAGATGGTCAGATGACTTGAAGAAACACGCAGGCCCAAAGTGGATACAAACTGCCTACAATAGAGAGACGTCGAAGGAGGAAGAAGAGGCCTATGTACAAAATTGGACAGCAAGGGCTGTATAGATAGATAGATTACACAATTGTACGCAACTGATATGGGAATACTTCAAATTTTAATGACAGTTCAGTGTGTGGCAAAATTGTTTAAAGTGTTGCCGCTTTTTTATAGTAAGAATTTTGTTTAAGTTTTGATTTCTTACACAATTTGATCATAATATATTATAGGTATATTAATAAATTGTATTTATAAATACATATTAAATTTAGATTAATAGCTTTATAAACTAATTATTGTTGTGTATTGTGATTGTGCTATGCCAAAACAACTAAATAGTCTGTAGAAAGCTGATAAGCTTTTATATAAGATAGATTATTTTGAACAAGAAATAATGGCGGGACGTTTTTACTATTAATGCTCTAAAAGAGGTAAGTTTAAAATTTAGAATTTAAAATTTAGAATATATAATTTTTTATTAAAATGTTTTTTTTATGTATTTTAGTGTGTTGCAGTAGTCTCAAAACTAAGTGTATACTGTTAATATAACAGTTTGACAAATAGTTGACATTTTAAAAATTCCTCACTTACTAACTATTCTGATGTTTTGGCAACGCTGTGGGGTTGACGTCGTAAATCTTGAATGAAGTGCAATCATTTTTATATGAAAAATTCTATATCAGAAAGCATTACTTTATGTAGAATACAGGTATCGGTTGAAATGCTTTCTTTGGCGAATAAGTTGACATATTCATTACGTTCAAATATTGCATTACTTAAATCCAGATAAAATGTACATTGACCCCTTTGGTTAAAAGAATTTGTTTAATATGTTTAATTCTATAAATGGAGTCTCGTTCGAACATTCGAACTTGATAAAGTGAGTGTAATTTCCATGCATCTTTTCAACTAAAGTAAGATACACAATATTTTATTTTAAAGTAAATAAACAATCTACTAAAAAGTAATAAATAAAAACAAAAAGCAGGTTTGTTATTGTTTTAATATTTTCGGACCTCTTCAGTTTGATTTGCTCAACGCAGGTCCAACCTGGGGAGGTACATATAGTTATTGGAAAATAATGGAACTACAAAATAATTCTTAAATTTTTACTGACACCAACTCTTACAACAACATAGTGTTACGAACATGCTTTCGGCATGGCCCATATAACGGTTGCAACTCTAAAAAGGCATTAAGAATGCCTTTTTAGAGTTGCAACCGTTATATGGGCCATGCCGAAAGCATGTTCGTAACACTTAGGAATAAATGAATGTGCTGATCCCAATCTCTTTGATGTTCTGATACAACTTTGGACAGGTGTTTACCCATTGTTCGGTTTATTCTCTCGACCATTCCATCTGATTGAGGATGCAGGGGTGTCGTTCTGGTCTTATTTACACCAATCAATTTTCAAACGTTTTGGAAAAGGGTTGACTCGAAGTTTCGCCCTTGGTCGGAGTGGATCTCCAAAGGAACACCAAATCGGCTAAAGAATTCTTTAACAAGTACCTCTGCAACGGTAGCAGCTTCTTGATTTGGTATCGCTTAGGCCTCAGTCCATTTCGTAAAATAATCCATGGCTACCAGGATATATTTATTTCCATCATTTGTCCTATGGAAAGAGTAGCAATTGACATTGCAGGTCCACTTCCAGAGACAATTTGCATTTGAGTCACGCGAAACTACATTTTTTGTAAGTGTTAATGTTTCCGCTCCATAAATGAGTACAGGTAACACACATTGGTCAAAGATTTTCCTTTTTAGGCATATGAGTAGATCCGATTTAAATACATAGTTTAATTTACCAAACGCTGCCCAGGCTAATCGTATGCGACGTGGGAGCTCACATGTCTGGTTATCTCTGCCTAACCGAATTTCATGTCCTAAACGTACTGTAAATACGATGTAGTCTGCACAATATCCCTTCTATCAACAGCAATATTTCGATTTAGTACCAGATTAGTCATTAGTATTTGCGCCTTGTTCATATTAATCCTTAGTCCGACCCATTATTAATGCATCATCCATACGATCGGCGATAAGGACAATGTCATCTGCAAATCTGATTTAAATTCTCATCTGCATTTATGTTGACACCATGCTCGTTCAGATGCGCCTTCTTACAAGTATGTTCTAAAAGGGTCGTGAATAGCTTTGGAGAGACGGTGTCTCCTTGCCATACTCCTCGCTCTATACAGAATTTATTTGTTTCTTGTTCAGATAGTCTTACGCTAGCTGTGGCATTTTGGTAGATATATTTGATTATGTTAATGTAGCGATTCGACATTCTGTCAATGCTTTTAACATTTTCTGATGGCTTATGGTATCGAATGCTTTCCCGTAGTCCTCAAATATCAGTGCCAATGGTTTGTTGTATTCTACAGACTTCTGTTGTACTCTTTATCACTAGTAAGTGGTCGTTAGTGCTGTATCCCGATATAAATCCAGCTTGTTCTTTAGGCTGATAGAAGTCTAATTTAGCGGCCAGTCTTTTCACTTCTATATACATAAAAATTATATGCAATGTTGCAAGCCCTCATCCATATCAAAAGTACAAACTATTTTTCCTCCGTCATTATCACATATTCTTTAAACTCATTAACAACAATTGATCAACTATACACTAAGTATAATGTTACGATAAATATTATGGCGCGTAAAACTGTAAATATATTATTTTTAATTCTTTTCTATTCTAGTATTTTCTCCGAGCCACGATGAGACCGGTCTTCCCCCATGTTCGAGCCAATCCATGTCTGCTTCGAGGGAATTCCAGAACTAACGGCATTTTATATTTAAAGAGGGAACTTTGCTGAAGTTGTAAAATAAATTAATATAAATTATTGTGGTTTTAGTGAATTAGAATAAGTGTAAAAGACTGTAATAAATTAGAATAAGTGGAAATAAAGATTAAATAAACTAAGTGTTAGAACATTTTAATAATAAATAAAGACAATAAATTAGATTTAATAAAAATACAACATTGGTGTCAAAAGTGGAATATATAAAATAAATTGTGAAAATGACTACGATTTATGAGATTTCAGTTACAAATTTAAGAAGACATCTCGAGGATAGAGAATTAGCTTCTACCGGAAAAAAGGTTTATTTAATCCAACGACTAAAGAACGCTTTGGAATAAGAGGGTTTAAACCCGGAAACTTATATATTTGAAGATGCTGTCATCATTAGAGAACAAAGTTTTCGGCGATATTTCGAAAGTATCCGGCGACATCGCTTCTTTAGAAAATAAAGTTCCTAACGAGATTTATTCTGTGGAAAGCAAAGTTTCTGCTAACATCTCTTCGGAAATATCTAAAGTCACTTCTGAGATGGAGATGAAAAGATGAAAGAGATGGAAAGGAAGATGGAGGAAACAGGGACAGCAGAGAGAGGATACAATCCAATTACAGTAGAGACAAAAGAAGACGAAACGAAATGTAAGTTGGAAACACGGCCGAAATTTGAAGAAAGTGGAGGTTTTGTTCATGTGAAAGTCCCAACTTTCGACGGAAAATCGTCATGGAACAACTACTTGAAACAGTTCGAATCAGCTGCAAGATCGAATGGATGGTCTGAAAAAGAAAAGGCTATAAACCTGACTATCGCTCTTCGAGGAGATGCCTTAGGAGATGTGCTTCAGAACATAGCCGTATAGGAGACGGATGATTTCGAACAACTGAAAAAGAGGTTAAATATGCGATATGGCCACGAACATTTGGAGCATGTATATCAGTCGCAGCTTAAAAATCGAAGACAGAAGAAAGATGAGGCTCTTTAACAATATGAGGTAGATATTGCCAGATTAGTACGATATGCTTATCCAACAGCTCCCGAAGACATGATGGAAAAATAGGCCGCTCAAACGTTTATTAATAGTCTTCGTTTAGCTCAAGGTTTGCACGTGGCTGCAAGAAGCGAAACGATCATAGTAGCGCGGCTACAGGGCATTGTGGACGAAGGGATACCTGTTATGATGGAGCCTTGGAACCATGACGAGATTGGCCGTGGAATCATAATTGGAAAGGAATTGGTGACTTCGGCTAAAGAAATTCCTGTGAGACTTATCAATGTCAATGACTACCCAGTGACCATCAAGAAAGAGACAAAAGTAGGAACTTGTGTACCTGTGACATCCATAATCCGCCAGGCGACAACATCCGATAATTCCAACGACAAATTCGACCAAATGGTTGCAGTTGGATAGGACAAATCCTATACAATAAAACGTGGCATGTAAACAGCAAAACGTACGTCTTGTCGAATCGAAATGAAATCCAAGGTCAGATCGTAGAAATGATGGGAGAAGCATAGTTTTGCGAGAACTGATAGGATAAAACGTTACGTGAAAATACATGTTCAGACAAGTCGTCCGATCTTGACTTATTTGACGACTAGTTCCACTGCAGTTCGTTTCATTTTTCCCGAAAAAAGCCTAATAATGTCAGATTTGCGGCAATGCACCCACGATTTTCTCGGGAAATTTATTGAATTGTATAAAAGTTTTTAAGTAGTTATGTTTTAAAACCAAGTAGATTGCATTACAGGTTTCAGGAATTATTTGGCTTAACGCTGGTTTGGATATTGTGATTGTGAACTCCAAGTCCTTGACGCTGCGTCCTGTTGTAAGAGATCTGAGAGTTGCGGTGAGTCTTTCATGGGGTGTAATGGTTTTTCTCATGAGGTGTCTTATTTCAATATGTATGGTGTTACCAACTCTAGCAATTGACAATAGGCTAAGGTGTCCATTCGCAAATAATTGCGCCAGTCATCTGGTTCGCCTCTTTTAGTAACGAGACGTGGGAATACTGGCTTCTTTTTAGAAGCCCACTCTCTTGACCATCTTGTCTTTTCCCTCTTCATCCCCTTTTTCCTCAGTCGTAGTATCTTTATAGTTGAAAAAATAAAAGAAAGCAGCCGTGTTTCCTCCATAATAAAAAAAAAACACTAAACAAACTTCACACAACTCAAGACTCTGAATTAGAAATGAGGTAGAAAACGGAAGGAAAAACGTAGTGTGTATACACTGGACAAAACGTACATTTTGTCGTACGTTTTATATGACCCACAAAACGTACAATAAGACGTAGTGTGAAAACGGGCCTTAAGAGACTAGTTCATTTTTTTTTTTAATTTAAACCTAATACGTTTTTCACTTATCAAATATTAAATTTGTTCCACACATGATATCTTAAAAAAAAAGTTCTGGTATTTTAATAAAGGTCGAATTTATATGTTTTTACTTTGTCTTTTATGTATGTTTATTTTTTTAATACATAAAGTAATAAAAAAGGGTATGCAAAATTATCTTCATTCATTAACTTTAAGTACTGTGATACGCAAATAATGCCTTTTCACGGCCGAGAAACTGAAAAACTTATTTTAAAAATTTACTCTACTTAAATTATCAAAGGTTAAATATTTTCATATTTTACAGGATTTAAAGAGAATAATGAATGTAGAGACGTCAAGAAGTCCCAACAGCAGTAAAATATTGGGTATAAAAAAAGGCTATAATATTGGCTTATAGTAGAATGGCTTTGTAAAATATCAGAACTTTTTTAGCCAGTTTTAATCTATGACAGTGAACACATTTGTTATTTTATCCCGACCTGTGTACAGCACGTGACGGTTATCTAATCAAATTAATTGAACAACACAGAATTAGTCTTTTAATGGGAACTAATTCAATAGAATCTAATCTTAAATAAGGACACAAATTTTCCAATTGAGCAGACCATTAAACACCAATTATTTATTTGTCCTTCGCTTGTCAGCGAGACCGTTTTACAAACCGTTATAACAAAGGTTTGTTTATGTTTTTTTGTGAAGATATTCGCGTTAGATTATATAAGTACTATTAAAATGTAAGTTTAGAAAGAATTATAGCAATATAGCAAGTTTAGAAAGAACATAATACCTAATGTTTACTAAAAGGCAAAGCAAGTGAATTTTGCAGAACCAACGGAATACTAAAGTTTTACATGCGATATCATTTATCGAAAAACATTCATTTATCGAAAAACATCTTTTATTTACTGAGACACGTGTTGCTACTAGACTGCATAAATACGAATCATTCTAATTAGAGCAGTATTCACCACTGTGTAGATGTAGTTAACTTAATTTCACTAATAAGCAGATACGTATAACTGAATACAGAATAATGCACTATAAATACGTGTTTCTTTAATAGACAGATATAGGTATGTAATTCTTATGGGTCTGATAAAAATAGTTAAATTTTACTACTGTTTAACATTACACGTTAATTAACGCTTTAGATAAGATTTAACTAAAAAATGAAAAACAAGTGCAACTTTTATTTCATTTTCATGTAAATAATATCAACAATTACTTACATAAAATTTTTTCCTTGTATGCAACATGCATTCCCCTAAACCTAAAGGATATTATGTTATTTGAAATTTTTCGCACTTACATTACCTACTTTTCATTTTTTGCCGGACTATCACTTACATACTTTTGGGATTTGGCACTTTGTGTCCGCCGATTTTCACACTATCATCATCGCTATTACTGTCATTGCTATTACTGTCATCGCTATCACTATGAGCGCTATCACTGTCAACCGTCACATTTATTACCACAGGATCAATATCGTCCATCAACATGTCAATAACCCAAAATTTTTGCTCTTTCGTAATAGCAAGTTTCCAATAGTTTTTCCCATTTCCCACAAACTCTGTGCTGTGTGAGGCAATATGTCTTTTCACTTGACTGAATATATTTTTAATTGGATTCAACTCACAATGGTATTGAGGTAGTCTCATAATGGCAACATTTTTCTCTTTGCACATCTCGTCGATTTTCTATTTTATGTATTCTTCTCTGAATGTGTTCTTCAGCATGAACATCTAAATTCTGATCTTTTTCTTCAGCAACCATGTCTTAATTTAATCTTCATTAAACGCTTGTATCGGAATCACTTTTTTCCTCGAATGGTATGAGGCATTGTACATCGCCACAACAGTTTTCTCTGGATGATTAGGAAGCAGCTGTTCCTTATACTATTGTTCAAATATAGGACCACCCATCTCATCATAATATTCCGCTGAGTTTTTTTAGCTGAAAACCAAAAAGCAGCACATTCCACAAAGCCTAATTCACTACCCGCATGTCCTATATCATGGCCCTCGTTGTATCGGCTGTTTTAGGCCTGTTGAGAATCCCTTAACAAAGGCATCCCTGGCTGAAATCACAGAGAGGTCCTTCCACTCTTTGGAAACACTATGTCCGACATTCACAAAAGTTTCATCCAAATTAACGACGCGGACGGTGTACCTTGGAACTAAATTTATATATAATACCTAAATTTATATATAAGTACCTGAATCTTACTCAAATACTAATGCCTCCATTTCAGAATATCGGGCCGTTCCATCATGGTCGACTTTATTCGTCGTTTGCAAAAAACAAAGTTCATTTCATGGAGTATTCTCCACATTATTGAGCGTGACATGTTTGCTAAATCTTTGTCTTTTTTAACCAGTGTAAAAACTTAACTTAAAGAAAAAACTATGCACGATGGCGCGAAGCCGCGTATGAACTACTTACTGTGTCGTAAGTGAAGTTTCTGCTGTTCACTCTACTTTTAATAAGGTTTCTTGTTTTTCACAGGCCTTAGTCCTTTTTCCGCAGCTTCTTTGCGTATTGTAGAAATGGTACTAGAATCTACTTCCGTCATAGCACTTACTTTATACTTATTAATACTTTCACCTTTCTTGAAATTTGGATGTTAATTAAATATATTAAAAATAATTTGTTATGCGGATGTCCAATATATTCCCTTGGCTTAATTTTTGAGTTTCCATTTTCAATGAACATTGAAGCTTGTTTTCATTGTAGGTACGAGGTACGATGATAATTATTTGTAATGACCATGAATCTGATTGCATGTTGTATTCTCACCGAAAAACAATTATTAACCTGCCGTTAATATAATTAAAATAATATAAAATAAAATCTTGTGTGTGTATGTGTGTGTGTAGATAGTGGATGGCATTAGAACTTGTCTATTTGCCACAGAATATTTGTATTTTTTTTTATTATTATTATTAAGGATAGGATAAGGATAAAAACATGGCCACTAGTTTCTTGTCTAGGGACCCATCTTCTTCTTCTTCTCGTGCCACTCCTAGCGGAGATTGGAAATCATCATGGCCACTGCGACTTTGTTAGCAGCGCGCCTAAAGGCAGGTACACATTTGCTAGCAGAACTGTTCGCGAACCGTTTGTGAACGCTATATTCGTTAATGTGTACGGCAGAAAAAACCGCTTGCGTACTGTTTCATCGTGACTCGTCGCGAACCAAATTGTTGCGGTTTCTTTCACGACTTCAAAGGAAGCTCGGCTTTCCGTTTGGACGGCGCTTACTAGACGCAGCGAACATTTTTATTGTGTCATCAGATCGACATTGTGTGAATGACGTGTTCCTTCCTAGAGAGACGTGAGAAAACAGTAAACTGATTATTGTCATGGACGTATAAATAAAGATAAAATCTTTATTTATACGTCGATGATTACTGTACATAATTTTATTTTTGTTAAACAAGCAAAAACAGGAACATAAATCAGTACCCAAATTATAAATAAAATGAATCATTTCGCACATGTGTGTTCGTTGTTGGTTTGTCGCTTTCCATGGATCGAGATAAGTATGCGATTAGTACGATGTAGAATATTTTTCAAGGATCTGTACGCGTACTGTACGTATACCGTTCGGCTCGCATATGTGTACCCACCTTAAGAAGTTCAATCGAACTACACCCGAACCATTCACGTAGATTACGAAGCCACGATATTTTTCTTCTTCCCACACTTCTTTTGCCCTTAATTTTGCCGTGCATGATATTTCTTAAAAGTTCGTACTTTTCACCTCTCACAATGTGCCCCAAGTATTCCATCTTTCTAGTTTTTATCTCATTTAGAATTTCGCATCTTTTGTCTAAAGTTTGGAGTACTTGCGTGTTAGTGACGCGGTCCATCCATGATATTCTGAGAATGCGCCTATAGCACCACATCTCGAAAGCTTCGATGTTTTTTGTGGTCAACTGTTTTAGTGTCCAAGCCTCTACTCCATACAACAGGGTAGAAAAGACATAACACTGCAGCATTCGTATTCGTAACTTTATATTGATATCACGATTGCAAAATAGTTTGCGCATTCTATTAAAGACTGATCTAGCGATTTCTATTCTACATCTAATCTAGGGACCCATCAAGACATTTTTATTAAGACAAACTAGACTAGGTCACGGGCAGGAGGTATTAACAAATGGGGTAAAACAGAGGTTTGGATTCTAATTACATAATGTTTGTAAACACATATTTATATACACATATATACATATACACATATTTAACCATATATGAGCTAAATATCTATTTTTGCTTCTAAAACAAACTTGATTAAAAGGTTGTATATTTCTTTCTCTTGTTATGCTAATAATTAGGAATGTTAGTTGGTAGACTTACAAACTTTTTCAGTTCTTGGTACAGCATATCTGTATGTGCAGTATATTTTTGACACTCTAAGAAAACGTGATTTATATCGGCTAAAGGTTTTTCTGGACAGTGAGGACAACACGGAGAATCTAAGATACCAATCCTAAACAAATGTGCTGGAAAGCGACCATGATTAAGTTTTAAACGTGATATAATTGATGACTTATATCTATTATAATCCCACGAATTGATGTAAGGAATGTTCGTCAGTAAAACCGGTTGAAGTTTATAATAGAGGTTCTCTGATGTAGTTGAAAATTTACTGTACTGAGTTTCCCATCTAACCCTTACATCAGCCTTATATAAATTAATAAGATCTGATGGGTTGCACATGTTTACTTTCAATTCCGAGTCAAGTGCTTTTTTAGCTGCGATATCAACTGCTTCATTCCCAGCTATCCCTGAATGACCTCTAACCCAGACTAGTGTAACTCGTACACCATACTCCTGCAGTTTATATAGACTGTTTTTTATAGATAGAAGAATATTTTTATTATAATGATTAAAAGGAGGGCTTTTAATGGCGTTCAAAACTGAGAGAGAGTCTGTTACAATTACCACAGATAAAGGTAAATTCATCTCGCACCAATCTAAAGCTTTCCTAATAGCTATAGCTTCTACACTGAAAATCGATAAATAATAAGGGACTTGATATTGCTCAACATGGTTAATATTAGAAACTAAAAATGCACAGCCTGTTTTAAATCTTTTTTTTTGATCCATCCGTATAGATGATGATTTTATTCTCTCCTAAATTACAGAGTATAGATTTGAAAATTAATTTTGATAGAAATATATTATCTGGATAGTTTGGAATTATAATGGTTGGTTTAAATATTAAGGCTGCAAAATCGATTTCGTAAATAGGATATTTTTTTTGACTATGTATTAGTTCTTTATGTCTCTCAGTGTCAATAAAAGCATCAGCAAGAGGGGGAGACGTTTTAATTCTCCAATATTTGTTTGTAAGATTCTGGACCACTATATTTGATATTTTTTTGACCATAAATGTACTAAACGTCCTATACTTTATTAGCTAAGTACTCTCTTCGAAGGCACAAAGGCGGTTCTTGTGGTTCAGCGAGAACTGCACAATTCGGTGACGACATCATAATTCCTAGACTTATTTTAATTGCCTTATATTGAATTCTGTCTAAGATTAATAAGTTTGATTTGCTAGTTGAGGCATAAATAGTACATCCATAATCTATTATTGAACGGATGTATGACTTGTAAAAAGTAAGAGATATTTTAACATCTGCACCCCATTTATATTTCGAAACTACACGCAGAAGATTGAGCCCTTTCTCACATTTTTTCTTTACGGGTAGTATGTGGCTGGTCCATAGGAGTTTATTATCTATATAGATGCCAAGATATTTATATTCTTTCACTATGGGTATAGTAAAATCACCTATGGTATACAAATCGGGTGTTTTAAGTCTGTGCCTAGTAAGACACATAACCGCTGTCTTTTGCTGTGAAACACTAAAACCCATAGTATGTAACCAATCACGCATGCAGCAAAAAATATACTCTAAATCTGTAATACATCGTTCATATGAACTATGGATAGTATAGAAACAAATATCATCCGCGTACTGTATAAATTTTATAGTGTCATTCATCAAACTATGCAGCTCTGCTGTGTATACATTAAATAAAAGTGGACTCAATATTGATCCCTGCGGCAAACCGTTATATACTGTTCTTGGCCCGTGGAGTACATTTATGTGGTCACGAATATAAATTTTTCTGTTTAGAAACAAATTTATTAAGTTATTTGATACCTGTTTGCTGATACCCATTCTACACAATTTTGTTTTTAAAATACTCAAATCAACCACATCATATGCACCTTTTAAGTCCACAAATAGGCATAACATGTATTTGTTATCAGATAAGCATATTTGTGCATCTGTAACCATATGGGTCAATGCATCTATCGTACTACGGCCTCTCCGAAATCCATACTGTGTAGTGGGCAGACAAGACATTAACGATATAGGTCCATATGATGAGGGTAATTTTGGATCTTTAGATGGTTTTTTAATTAAACATATAACAATATTTTTTAAATCGTCAGCATAATCTTGTTTTACCCACCAGTTGTTAAAAATTTTTAAAATTATTTGTTTAGCTGAAACTGGAAGATTGTGTAAAATTTTATATGTGAAACCATCCAAACCGGGAGCCGTGCTTCTGGTTTGGTTTAATGCCAAAATTAACTCTGAATAGGTAAAAGTTTTAGACATGGTATCTGAAGTAGAACAAAAATGAAAATTTTTTTGATTGTCTACATTGACACTAGAGACCGAAGGCGGGACCAGCTGATTCAGAACATCCTCAATTAAATCTTCGTGCAATGAAGGTTTCTTTTGTTTATGATATTTGTTTCTTATAGCTTTTACACAATTCCAAATGTTTGATAGGGGTGTAGATCTATTGAGTTGATTAAGAAAGGTTATCCAACTATTTTTTTGTTTTAACTTGAAAATGAGTTTAGCCTTTGCTGCAATATTTTGGTAATTCAGATAATTTGTAATATTTCCTTGTCTTCTGAACAATTTAAGTGCGTGGGAGCGACTTTCAGCTATATCACAACATTCGTTGTCCCACCAATAGGGCCTTGGGACAGAAGGAATGAAAGGTTTTTTAACGGGCATGGATGGAGACGCTGCTGAAGATATAACTTCAAATAATTTTTTGTTATTCGACAGTTATCTGAATCATTTAGAGATAAATTTTAACTGATTTCATTTTCAATAAATGCTTGAAAGGCTGACCAATCGGCACGACCGTCATTCCACTTGGTTGCCGGATTGATTTCGATAGATATGGGAGCAATTTGAAGCTGAATCTGAATAGGGTAGTGATCAGAACCTAAAGTGTCTTGATGTACGGACTAATTTACCAAATCTGCCAAAAAAGGGGAGATAAGAGTTAAATCAACTGCAGACCATTGGGATTAACTCTAGTGGGCGATCCATCATTTAAAGTAATTAGTTCCAAAAAATCTAAAGCTTCTGTTAAATCCTTTCCCCCGCGATCTTCCGGAATAGGGCCCCACCTGTAATGGTGTACATTAAAATCGCCGCAAAAAATTGTACAAGAGATATCAAACTGTACCAATAAGTTTAACCAATCTTTTTTTGTGGCTGCTATGTCTGAAGGTTTGTATACTGAAACGAAAGAAATATTTATATCTGGAATAAATACTACACATACTTCAATGCCCCTTGAAAAGTTTTGAATTATTTCACTTTCTTGATAGTTAATTGTTTGTAAGATAAATATACCAACTCCGCCATATCCGTCATCACGACACCTTTAATGAAGTTATATCCCTTAATATTAAAATTACTATTAGACCTAAGCCAAGTTTCGGAAAGTATGATAATATCAACATGGTTTTTATTAAGGTAATTTAACAAATTATTTTTATTAGATGTTATTGATCTACTATTCCACTGCAAAATTACTAATTGGTTTTTAATTGTTTGTTTATTAGCCATTTTTAAAGTTTAATCAGTAAAATAGTTTTTCACTTGAATCTGATTCACTATATGTTTCCATGGCATCATTTGGAACAAACGCACTTTCTACAAAGTCCCGGATATTAGATTCCATGAGAGTATTTGGTGGTAATTGAAAAATTTTTTGAAATTTATTTATGAAGGAGGTAATTAATATTATAGTTTTCTCTTTATAATCCATGAATTCTTCTCTGTAGGGGTTAGGTATAATGGGTTTAGGTTTTTGACTAGGTTTAAAAGATTTTTTTACAGGCATCGTATCTGGTGTAGGAGAGGTTGGGTGTGTTCGTTTAATTGTTTTAACAGTATTCACTTTAGAAACTGGTTTTGGTTTTTTAAAAGTACTATTAGATGATGGACTGTCGCCAGAAGTATTCGGTAAAGTTGGAAAATTGTTATCGTTGTTTAAAATAGAGAAACGGTTATTCGTAGCCACCTTCGCATATGATGGATTATTGTATATATTTTCGGCTTCTTTAAAAGAAATGTTTTCAACTGACATAATTTGTTTTATCC
This sequence comes from Diabrotica undecimpunctata, assembly GCF_040954645.1. Lineage (NCBI taxonomy): Eukaryota > Metazoa > Arthropoda > Insecta > Coleoptera > Chrysomelidae > Diabrotica > Diabrotica undecimpunctata. The sequence goes on from NC_092808.1 coordinate 68,189,332, forward strand.
CCTTTTGCTTTGCATATACAGGACGTGAAATTGAGGGGTGGTCGTTATTATTACAATAAATACACAAATTATTTTCTTTACAATCCTCTTTTGTATGACTTGTATCTGTACACTTTTGGCATCTCTCATTTTTTGAGTGGCCATATCTCAGACATTTGAAACACTGTACAACGGGTTGTATGTAAGGTTCAACATGAAAATTGCATAAATTTATTTGTATACATTTTGGAATTTCATTTCCTAAAAATTCTACTATTATCATTTGTCTATTTTCAAAACTACGTTTACATCAGAGTCTATAATTTTCCTTTTCATACGATTGACACTTGATACCTGTTTGTTTGATTTGATAGCCGTTAATAAATATTCTTCAGAAAAGAAAGTATCTACCATCCTGACAACTCCTTTTTTGTGAGTGTAGAATTTAGGTATAAATGCTATTAACTCATTTTTTAATATAACTTCGTGGTTAACTAAACTATTGGCTATTTCTAAGGTATTAAAAATAACCTTTACCCTATTAACTCCTACCGATTTAATGTTTATTACATCTTTTTTTAAAATTTCATCTTTAAGTAGAAAGTGCCCTATTTTAATTGGAAAAAGTCTCCCTAAATTTTTATTTTTATGTTCCAAAAACACATAAAATGGACCATTATCTCCTGGTCTATAACTGTTATTCATATCTATTTGCTGAACATACCTGCTATTATCACTATCAGTGTTTTGTTCATCGGGCGGCTTATCGCCGCCCGTTTTTTCTGACATCACTTACGCCTTAAAAAACTCTATGCTCTCCGTAAATATCAATACCAAAACTAACAACTAATTACACTTCTTATATTTTACAAGAAACAATCACCAGCTAATTCACAAAACTCGAATACGTCCACCCACCTTGACTAACGAATTCGAACTCAAAATAAAATCTTCTTTCGTAAATAATATTTATTTAATTAAAATCATTTATGGAAAACCGGTGCTAATCTGGGCAGATGGGGGACTCAATAGGATTGCAAACATTGTCGTTGTTAATTACTTCAAACATTTTAAATTTTTATAATAATATAAATAAATAAAAAAACGAGCGTGGCACTTGGGAAGTGCTGACAGAAGTGAACACTTCTTATAGCGTGTAATTGCTACATGTAAGTTAATGAAATTTTATGTGTGCTAGTTACTGAATTATTAATATTTTTTGTAATAACACTACACGTTTAAGTTCTTTAAAATTAAAATCTTTCTTTCTTTAAAAATTTTGTTTGATCGTTTTAGTAATTTATAAAATTTGTTAAATATAATATCGAATTTATTCGTCATATACATTTTCAATATTATCTACATAATTATTTAAAATTTTTATTTAAGTTTATATAATTTTACTTAGTTTTATTTAATAATTTTATTTAATTTTATTTAATTATATTATTTTTTTTATTTACCTTTATTTAATGTTTTATAATTTTTTACAATTTTGTATAACTGTATAATTGTAGGTATATTTTTAATTTTTTAATTTTATAAAATTTTATTTAATTCGATTTAATTTTAATTAATTTTATATTTTTAATAATTTTTATATTTTTTATAATTTTTCAAAATTTTAATATTTTTTTATAATTTTTCTAAATTCCATATAATTATTTATAATTTGGTTCTGAAGCTATATTTTTGTGGCATCTTAATTTTTGAATGGGAATAAGCCACAATTGGTTTAAAATAAGTTTATTGGTGTTTCAATTTCCACATCGTAACTCTGACGGATATTCCCAAGTTAAAGTTGATTTCGTAATCGTAATAATAATGATAAAGTATAATCGAATGAATTATTTTACAATAAAATTGACCCAGGAACGAAAATCAGGAATATTGGTAATATCATTTTAAAGTTGTCTAGTTTAAAATGTATAATATGTCTGAGTTGTCAATATAAATCAGTCAGATAAAATTAAATTATTAAGAGTTTTTCACAAGTAACAAAAACAAAGCGTGTTTAATTTATTAATGTTTTTATAATTTTTATAATATTTTCTCCCTTTATTTAATTTTGTATCATTTTAATTATTTTTATGTAATTGTATTTAATTTCATTTATTTTATTTAATTTTACCTAATTTTACTTAATTTTATTTAATTTTATATAATTTTATTATGTATTTAATTTCAATTAATTTTTTAAATTTATTATATTTTTTATAATTTTTTAGAATTTTAGTTATATTTATTTAATTTTATTTAATTTTTTTATATTTGATAAATTTGATTTCATTTTATTCAATTTTATAGATTTAATTTTGATAATTTTTTATAATCTTTTATATTTTTTTTTATAATTTTATTTGGATTTAATTAGTTTTTTATAATTTTAGTTTTACTTATTTAATTTTATTTATTATTGAATGTTGTTTAATTTTATATAATTTTATTTAATCTATTTTATTTTATTTCAAACAAATATTTTAAAATCAAAATTAGCTAAGTCGTTCTCCAGTTGTTATTTATGTATGTATATTATATATATATATATATATATATATATATATATATATATATATATATATATATATATATATTCGAGTCACGCTAAATAGGATTTCGCTCGCGCTCGTAAAAAACAGCATACCGAGCGATAAGAAGTATTCGCTTCAAAAATAAAAATCAAAACAAGTATTCAAAAAACTAAAATCTGTCACGACAAAACAGTAATAAAGAATTTAAATTATACGCTGAGATTATTAAATTGCTACTAATTAATTTTGAGCAGTGAAAGGAATAAAACAACAAGAATGGATGAAGTGAATGGTTCGATGACTTACTTTGAATCGCTGGATTTCCATACTTAGGTATGGTGTTGACAGCGAATATTTGAAGCTATGGTGAACATTGACGATGGCACAAGTACACGACGAACGATGTGCGATGAATCCTTTGTAGTTCCGATGAAAAGACGATAAATTATTCTTGAGATACTTCGCTAACTGTTGTATAGCACCACTACTTTACGAATATTAACTTGACTTTAATTTAAAGCGACAAAATCACAAACAAATAAACAATTCTATTTTTTCGACGATAACTAAGTTCAGGTCTTGAAATATCCGACTCGAGGACCATGTCTTCACCCACGGCGGGTTTGAGGTGAGATATAATTGTAAATACCTTACTTTATGAATTTAAAATAATATACAGCGATAGCCTGATGAATGTTTATTTTTTGCTATACGTTTATTTGCTCACGTTTTAGTTGTTAATGATACAAAAATGTTCGATGTTACAAAAATGGATAACAAAATATCGATAGGAGGAGTAGTAAAAATCTGTTCTTGCCTCTAAAATTATACCTTTTCAATGTGGGTAATTTCCATGGCACGCACACTCAATTTCTAACTGTCTTTCTGCGAAAACAACAAAAGTACAAACCGAAAACTATTCTAAGGGTAGGAACACGTAGAACGCCGGCGCTGGCGAGCAAGCGCTGACAAGCGCCAACAAGCGCATGTGTATATTAGCATACTTTGATATGGAACGGTACATACAAGACGCTTGTCTGAACTTGTCGGCGTTTGCACTAGGCGCTGACCAGCAAACAAGAATGTTCAATACATTATTTTCCAGCTTCTAGGACGCTGGTAGTCGTATTTGGGAGTGTTTGTTTTTGTGCGTTTACACAATATTTGAGGCTATAAAAGCATCTATTAACATAATTGACAACGATCAATTGATCAGTCTGGTATACGAAAGACGGGCTATATGGGATAAACGAGTCAAACAACATTCCAACAGGAATTATGTGGAAAAGTGCTGGAAGGACGTGAGTGTTCAACTGAAAATTGAAGTTAAACAAATGATTTTATTATATTACAGTATCTATTTAATTTTTGTTGTTACATGCTGCCTGTCGGTCCTAAGACATATTTTAGAAACTCTTAACTAAACAATATGATTTCTATCATGTATAACATTTAGAGCAAAAATAAATAAATCAAATAGATTCTGCACTATTACAAAAATATGTTTACACATCATAAACTAAAGGATTATTGGCAAAGTACGTGGTGAATAAATCCCTAACACTTTTTGACTCATTTGTCGGTCTTCCGAGAGGTTTTTTTTATTATTTGACACAGGAATTACTGCTGCATCAGCTAAATGATGTGTTATGCCTTCCATATCTATAACGGTATTGTGTAAAATACATATAATAATACACAATATACACTTCAGCATAATCTAATAAATCTTGGTCATCGGCAGTGTCTAGTGATTGTTCATGTTGAATGAAGACATCCTCATTTTCATCCTCAGTAGCATCAAGAGCTGTCACACTATTTAATAATACACTTAACAATACTACACTTAATAATACTATCTACTATTTCAATATCTGTTTCAATGCTCTTCGAAAGCAAACGCCATTTTGCATATAAAATTCCAAATGCGCATTCAATTGACTTTCTCATTCGAGACAACCGTTCATTATAATTTTCCTCATCAATGTCCAAACAATCTCTTGCATACAGTTTAAGGAGGTAGGGGAGCAGTGGATATGTCTCGTCTCCAACAAACACATATGGAGCTTTCACATTCGTTCCAGTTAAGAATGAGGGTTCCGGAATGTCAAGTTTCTGCTTGTTTAATAATAGATCGTATAAATGCTTAGAAGGTCCCACCATCACTTTGTTTGCCATATATAAACCGATAGTTCGCATCAGCAACGCCTTATAAGACGACAGAGAAGAAATGTTTGTAATTAAAAAACATGGATCCTGAATTACTTGGACACTTAACTCGGACATGCTTTCCGTCAATTGCCCCAAGCCCATTTAGAAAATTCCAAAGACCAAAGAAATCAGCAGTTTCTAGAAAAAGTTGTTTGGTTGGTACTGGCATATGCAAAGGCCGAAGTTTATCCCATACAACTGTAACCACCTCTCTAAAAATGTTCCCTACCGTTGATGAACCCACTCGGAAACTAAATGACAAGGCTTTGAATGATGCTCCTGTGGCTAAATACCTGAAACCAAATAATATGTACCTGTAATAATAAAATAACATAAATTCGCATAATTTGAATTAAGCTTCAGTATTCATAAATATAGCTATACACAGACAGGAATTCGACTAACCATAATGTAGTTAGTTTCGTAACTCTGAACCTTCTTGTATGTACATATTTTACCCGTTTTTTCTTTTATTACAGAAAACAAACTGCGTAAAAAGTGGAAGTATTTGCGTGATCAGTTTAGTACAGAGTTGTCGAAAATTAAACGCCCCAAATCTGGAGATGAAGGTGGGGAAAAGCACACCAGTAAGTGGCACTACTTTAAATCGTTGTACTTTCTGAAGACATCATTAAATCACGACCTAGCTCGGGAAATTTGACCCGAACTGAAGATCATAGGGACCAAGAAAACTCTCATTGCAGTGCATCTCCTGTGACAGCTCTTGATGCTACTGAGGATGAAAATGAGGATGTCTTCATTCAACATGAACAATCACTAGACACTGCCGATGACCAAGATTTATTAGATTATGCTGAAGTAGGAAATTACTTTTTTCGTTCTGACGATTCTGCAGCATCGATTCCCCAAAATACTCCATCCAATACTCCTCCTACAGCAACAATGTCACAGACTCGTAAGTCCCAGCCAATATTCAAACGAATAGTTAAACGTCAAAGGACAAATGATTATATCGCATCTATGCTGGAAATAGAACGAAAAAAACTAGAAATCCTGGCTCGAAAGACCGATAACAAAAATAATGAGGAGCCTGAAGACGAAGACTTGCATTTTTTCGAAAGCATTCTTCCGCACGTAAAAAAGATTATGCCACAAAGAATTTTAGAATTTCGCGGGAGGATCCAATAATTACTTCAATAATTTGCGTACCCAAGTAATTTGCTTAGAATTCAGCCATTACTACCCGTGCAATCTCCTTCCCCACCACAGTCCCATACTTCAACACCATCAACAACTCACAGTATTCGATCGGAACAAGACTCACAGTTTTATATTAGTACATATGGATTTATGGAGGACAGCGACCAATAAATACTATATGTTGTTTTTATCCTTTGCATTATTTTGTAAAAACAGCAATTTCAATAAAGTTATACTTACCTCAAACAAATCTAATCGTTCTTCTGGAAGTATGGGTTGATGATGGTTACACCACTTTTTTGATAAACTTTCTTCTACTTTACTCAGGATGTAATTAAATGTGTCCAACTTTATCCTCATGTATCTAAAGAATCTCTGACTGTCCATTTTTAGCTTCGGAAAGAGGTGGTGGTACTCCCCGAATTCCCGCCGTTCACGATTAATTTCATGCACACCATCCTTCCTTCTATGTAAAATTTTTAAGTGACAACGACATCTTTCACTACGAAAAGTTTTAAACAAACTGATGCTGATATCCAGCTTTTTACTTGTCCACGTAAAAGCAGGCAAGCGCTGAAAATAAGCGCTTGTCAGCACCAGCAATAAGCGCGCAGGTTTGCCGGCGTTCTACGTATTCTTACCCTTATGGCCGACTTATTACTTTAACTTACGATAAATTTTAGAGCCATTTAAAGATATACAACTTTGTTTATAAAGAGATATATATATATATATATATATATATATATATATAATGATATATATATATATATATATATATATATATATATATATATATATATATATATATAATTTTACATCAACGATAGAATAGAATTATTGTATTATATTATATTGTTCTTGTTAACACATTGTGACATTTTTGTGACTTTTGGATGTTTGTATAAATTTTAAAAAACTCTAAATGTGTTTTTTTAACTGTAACTTATATTGTTTTTATTAAATGTATTTTGTAACACCTCAACATATGCATTTGACATTGTTTGACATCTAATATGACTTTGCAATCATTAGAACTGAAGAAGTGCAGAAATACTGTACGAAACGTTTTCTATTAAAAGATTGAAATAGTCTTTTCATTTTTTATTTCTCCTTGACCGATATCCTCATTTCAGAGAGATTTTAATCTCACTCACATTGTGTGTATATATATATATATATATGTATATATATATATATATATATATATATATATATATATATATATAGCAATTATCAAGAGGGATTCCTGTTTAGGTTAGGGTTAGGTTACGAGTATCTTGTTCTGTAGAAATACTCGTCAAACGGCACTGAGGTCTCAATCGTTCTACTACTCATTGTCTTACAATGGTCTTACCCTGTGTAGCTGCTTTTATACCCTTAGTATGCGCGGGAACTATCTGGGCGAGATGGACTGGGGCGGGGGGTCGCCATGTTGCTGGCAGTCTTTTAGCGTCATCGAGCTGTTAGGACGTTTTTCAATTTCGATGGATTCACGAATAATTCTCGATTTTAAGGATCGGAAGGTAGCGATGTTTTTTGCTTTTTCGAAATCTATTTTGTGGCCTGTCTGAATCTGATGGGCTGATGGGCTAGGGCTGAAGTAGTATCGGAATGTTTTACAGATATAGAATGTTCGTAAATAAGGTTATGAATTCGTCGGTTTGTCTATCCTATTTATGTACGTGGACAACTGAAACAAGGTATCTCCTATACATCATGGTCTTCATTGGGGATTTGGTCTTTTAAGGAACTGAAGAGATTGGACAGTGAGTAGTGAAGATGGTTTTGATGTTCAGAAGATTAAGAGTTCTACTCATCTTGTCACTGACACCTTTTGTGAGGGAAGTGGCAGATTAAGACTCCGAACTCGAACGAAACCATATCCCTCTTGATAATGGGTCCAAAATGGGGGCCGAAACGTCGAGTTTTAAATTCTCAAGGCGGTTCTTCCCGACAACTTAGTCATTTTCATATATATATATATATATATATATATATATATATATATATATATATATATATATATATATATATATATATATATATAAAATATCTATCGGGAACGACTGAATCGATTTGTCTTATTTTGGTTTTGAAATATTTATTTGAAGTCCTAGGAAGGTCTAATAGGTGAGAAAATATGATGAAATTATAACGAGAATAGTAGAAGCAACGGTTTTATTTTCCCATACAAACAGTTACATTATACCCTTATACAAAATGTTTTTACGACTCTACCTCTACTTTAGTGGTAGTTCATTTAAACATAAAGTGACGTTTAACAAACTTAACGTTTATTTACTTTTTTTTCGTTTTGTTTAAACTCTAGAAAATATGATGAAATTGTGGGAAAAATAGTAAATGAGTTTTATTTTCTCATACAAACAGTTATAATATACTGATCTATATCATATATCATCAGATATCAACTTTGATTACTTGTATATGAAACTCTTTACAAAATGTGATTTTTACTGGAGAGTAAAATATTTTTATTTGTGACGGAATTATTTATGTTTGGAATTAAAAATAATTTTTAAATGTTCAATATTGTTTATTCACAATAAAAAACGATTTTCCAACATTTTCTCTGCAATAAAGTTAAAAATTTAAGTTTGTGCATTAATTCAATAAGTTTATTATTTTGTGTATATTTATCGTATAATTTATTTAGTCGTTGATTTGCGCCAAATGTAGGCAGCTTACAGTAGTTGTTCTAAGCAATGATAAGCATTTCATATAATATCTCCTTAAAACAAGAAATAAAATTCAATATTAACATCTCGAATTCAAAGTGAGGATTCTAAATGAATTACATTATTTATTGAAAATCGAGCAACGCTGTTTTATGACTTAATATTTGTTTATTTAACCTACATTATATATGGTTTAAATAAATTAATTTTGATGGGCGGTAAGTTTTATTTTATTTAATAATTTTTTTATTATACACCAAACAAATGGTGATGGCCCTAAAGCATTTTGTAAATAGTAATCTTTCTGTTTGTAAATACAAATCTATAGACGATTATAGAATTTTAAAAACAAACGTAAAACCTTTGATTTATTGTTTCACGTAGTTTTATTTTGCATGTGTTACTTAGTAATGAATAATTATTGTTGGTTTACAGGCATTTCCAGTATGTCAAAATGTAACTAACTTAGTACCTATACATACTATTTTGATTTTATTATCATTATGCCGTGTGTTATTTTATATATTTTTAATATCATCATCATCATCATATAACGAGGGTCCTACGGCGATTGCCGCTTCCCGCATTTCAGCCTCCATCTTTTCCTATCTCTCCAATCTCCCTCTTCTAAGCCTCTAGATTGCATTGTTTTTGTAATTTCTCTTCTCCAGGAATTTGGTGGCCTTCCCCTTTTCCTTCTTTCTGGCGGAACATACATTAAGGCTTTCTTTGACCACCGCTGCTCCTCCATTCTCATCACGTGACCATACCATTGTAATTGCCTTCCTTGTATTCTATATTGTATATTTTTAATAACATTACGCAAATTTAAAAAAGTTTACTGTATTATTTACACTGTTACTTCAGTTTTCAGTGGTAATTTTTAGATTACTTCTATTGTCATAAAATTCTATAAAGTATTAGAATAAAATAAAAAAACAGGTGTATTTTACTTAGTTAATTTTTATATCTTGATTTTCTCTCTCTCTCTCTCCAATAGCGCTACAGCTCAAATCGAGTCTTGGCCTCCTTAAAACTATGCCTCCATCCTTGCCGGTCGCGGGCCGATCTTCTCCAGGTCTGTTTCTTACAGGTTCTTAACGTGTTTTAAATTTAACGAATTCTGAGATCTGTGCCTCTTTGAACAGTTGGTAAAGTTCATGGTTTTACCTGAATCTCCATACTCCGTTTTTGATAGTAGGTCCAAACATCTTAATTGGGACTTTTCTTTTCGAAGACTTCCAGCTTTTGTTTCGTGTCTTGTGTCATCACCGTCTCGCATCCATAACATAGTATTCGCCTGATAATAGTTTTGTAGACCCTGATTTTCGATCTCCAGTGTGTGTTTTCGAAGCGGAACACAAGGGCGAGTGAAAAGTAAGCTTTGTTTAGCTTTACTTTTTACCCTTTACTACTCTTCTTTGAATTTCTAGTTCTTATCTTGATTTTATTCAATTATTTTTTTAAATTGTTTTAAAGCATATCAATTATCATTTTTTTGTAAAATGCCCCGAAAAATATCAAACCTCAACAATGCATGTAGCCAAGTAGCAATACGTAAACGAATTGCAAGGGCTAATATATCGGGCGAACAAACTACTCAAATAAATGAAGAGACAATGGGGATCGAGGAGAACCGTACACAAGAATCTCATGCACATCGTGACCAACGATGATAGAATATATTAAGAATCAGAGCTGCACGTGAACAGTATATAGCTACATCCAGAACACAAGAACGAGAATTTACAACAGCTCACATTAACATAAGAACAATCGCTCATTTTCTTCAATTTCAATTCAATTTTCAATTGTTCTTCTTGCATTTGAATATGCCCCAGACATTAATTATTCTGCGCATTTGAAAATTGGTATTCGTGCAATAAACAGAGTATGCCAGAATTGTCAGGCAATGGAGTTTCACAATGAAGCACTTGGCATATGTTGAGCATCAGGAAAAGTTGTGTTACCATCTCTTACCACTCCACCAGAACCTTTAAAATTACTTATTACTGGTGATTCAGAAAATTATTAGATGGTAAGCGAAAAGCACATGCAGTACTCAAGCTGCCATTAGATGTTCATAGCAAATCAAATGCAATGTGTAACATTTGGAATGGTTGCAGTGATGCAAACGAGTTTAATTGTTATCTGGGATGAATGTACTATGACTCATAAACATTCACTCGAAGCATTACATAGAAATATGCAAGATTTAAACGGCAACGATAAACTATTCGGTGGTGCTGTTTTACTACTGCCTGGTGACTTCCGACATACATTGCCGGTTATTCCTCTCTTTACATATGCAGATGAGATTAATGAATGTTTAAAACAAGCGTTTTTATGGCGAAATGTCGAAATGGTTCAATTGACCATTAACATAAGAGTCGCAGTGCAAAATGATCTATCGGCGCTAATATTTTCCAAACATTTGCTGGACATTGGAAACAGTAAAATAAAACTGCATCCAAATACACAATGCATCAAACTTCCAGATAATTTTTGCACTTTTGTTGAGACCAAACATGAATTAATTGTAAGTGTCTTCCCGACTATACTGAATAATTACTTAAATCCTAATTGGCTCAGTGAAGTTCAATTTTGACGGCGAAAAATGTTGATGTCGACGAAATTAGCTTCCAGATTCAACATTTACCAGGTGATCTGATATCTTTTAAATACTGATCCTGATAAGCCGTAAATTATTTAACATAATTTTTAAATTGTGTGGATATACCAGGGATATCACTTCACAATCTTCAGTTGAAAATTGGTTCACCAATTATTTTGCTACGCAATTTGAACCCACCCAGAATATGCCAGATTTGGTCATTAAAAGTATTACCGGAAATATTTTTGAAAGTTGAAAACAAGACCAGCAATCCGACATCTTAACTCAGTATGGTGGGATAGACACCTAAATATAAAGACAAAAACACAGATTTATAAAACATTAGTGCGAAGTATTATGACATATGGGGCTGAAAATTGGATCATAAACAAGAAAAACAGCAGTAAGATAGTAGCAACAGAGATGGAATGCCTGCGAAGATGCTGCAGAGTAACAAGAATGGATAGGAGAAGTAATGACGAAATAAAGCAAAGAACGTCAATAGAAACAGACATACTAACATACATAGAACAAAAAAGACTAAAGAGGTATGGACATGTAAGAAGAACTAGTGACAGCAGATGGATAAAGAGAATAACCGAATGGAGCCCCATAGGAAGGAAGAAAAGAGGACGACCCCGAAAATCCTGAAGGAACGAAGTAGACGACGCCATGAGTAAGAGATACCTAAACGATGGAGAATAGGACAACAGAGAGAGATGGAAATGGTTGAGCGAGGGAAGGTAGTGAATACTGTAGAATCCCTGAATATATATATATATATATATATATATGAAAATATTTTCAAAAATATTATTATTGAAGCAATCATTTTGACTGAACGATTTGAAGGAGAAATCGTCCTATTGCCACGTATGTCATTGATACCCTCATATACCACAATATCATTCAAAAGGCTTCAATTCCCTGTTCGATTAGCATTCGCGATGACGAATAGCAAATCCCTTGACAGACAATATCCTTGTCTTTATTTCCAATAATGTCGTTTAATCCTTGAAACGAGTGATGATCTCTGCGAATATGATTCGTTCTACCCGCAGTTAGGGTTGTCGGTATGATTTTGAAAAAAAATGGGATTTTTTTAGAAATTCCGAAAATAGTGTCTCACTTTAAACTCGGATTTTTTCAAAACTAAGCCTTATATACCAGGTAAACTTCCAGAATTTAATGTTTGTATAAAAATGAAGTAAGTTGCAAATGAACAACGAATATTTTCAACTAGGGTGGTTTTGGCGGGATGACTTTGTTATTTGCTGCGTCACAAGAAATCTAAGCGGACTTTATTTTAGTTATAACTTACCTTAATTTTCACACTAATCACTTTTACTAGTGGCCACATTAAAGGCTATTTTAAGATTTTAAAAAAAAAATTTATAAGTTTTCCATGAAAAACTTACCATTTTTAGGTTATTCAACATCATATGTTTGGATTTTTGTATTCGATGAATAAAAGTCTACTTTCGAGCAGCCATAACTTTGTTAATATTAAGTTGACGGTAATGATAAACTAATCTCTAAAAACAAAGTTTTTAAATAAAACTGTTTAAATATATATTTTTTTTACGCAATGTCACGAATAACTCCACAAACATTCAGTCACGAATAACTCCAAAAATTTTTTGTCTTAAAATGCACTATTCTAGCGGTTGCACTTGGTTTTTTTGATAACTTTTCCACCCCCGAGTTGTGATGGTAACCACTCCCATAGGAAAAGCACATATTGCCATATGATTGATTTTGATCTTTGATCTATTTTTTAACTACTTTCACGCAAACCGATGCATATAAAAAAATCTAGAGATTTTCTATAATTTTTTTCGTCATATCCTGGACTAAACCACAGTTTGCTTACAGTAATTGTACCATTTAAAATTGTACATTTATACTCACATGACTCTCAAATATGTTACATTTATTTATTAGGTGTGTGAATCAAATAGGACGAGAAGTATTTATTGATTTTCGAATACATTTCAATGATTGCTTCTTCAATTCTTTCAACTTTGATACTTTCATATAATTTTTTTAATCGTTTAATCGCCATATTCTACTTAAAGGTACAAAGATCAAGATTCCTGAGCCAATGTCGCTTATTTATTTAAAAACTGCGACGTGAGAAGTAGCAAAGTATCAATACCGATACTTTGACCACACGAGTTTTGGTTTTCATATTGTCTTGTAAAATTAGCCAATAAGCAAGAGATTACACAATTCTTGGTAATTATTCATAAAGGAAATTGCATAGTAACCCATTTTAATATATCTATAATTACACTTTATAACAATTGTTCAATGTTGAAGTAGATTTTTATATAAGCAAGATATGCATCTTTTAGCGTGTTTACCTTTCATTTTCATTGGTTTTTAGTTACCCATTTTAAAAAAGCTATAAAGTATATTGCAACATTTACTTACTTTTCAAACGATAATGGGCATTTTCGTGTTCTTTCTTTTTCGATGAATAATTATTTCGTTTCTTTTTTCTTTTGTATATATATATATTCATTCCATCTTCGAACTATTCCCTCCATTACCGTCTTGGTCTACCTCGTTTTCTTCTAGTGGGCGGAGTCCATTTTTCTATTTTTTTTGGCCATCTATATTCATGCATTCTATGCAGCTGTCCATACTAGTTTAGTATTTTGGCTTCGATAGTATATATTATGTCTAGGTCAATTTCCATTTCTTTCCTAATGTGTACGTTCCTCACCCTATCAAGTCTAGTGTGCCGGCAATCGTCTGTAATAGTCCATTTCCATGGCCTTAATTTTTGATTTGTCCTTGATTGATTTCCCAAGTTCGGCGTCGTACAATCCAATACTTTCTATTATTGTTTTATAAGTTCTTCTTTTATTTTTTTTTTGTTATTTTATTATTTCACAATAGTCCGTGTAGCTGTCTAATAGCTGATCTTGCTTGGCCAATCCTAAAATGTATTACTTCGTTATTCCCTGCTTTTGATGTTATTTTAACTCCCAAGTTTTTGAAGGTTTCAGTTGATTTTATAGTTCCCATCTCAATTTGTAGGCTTTCTGGTTTTTCCCCTGTAGGTTAATACTCGGTTTGTTGTATAATAATTGTAAGGCCCCACTTGGTGTACTCCTCTTGTAGTTTTCTAAGCATATAGTCTATATCACTCTCGTCTTCAACTAGAATCGCTTGGTCGTCAGCGAAGTGTATCGTGCACAATCTCTCGTCTTCGATTAGAATTGGAAATGGTCTTCTTCATACCGAGAGCGCATAATTCAGATATATTTTGAAGAGTGTAGGTGCTATGCATCAGCCTTGCTTTGGACCCTTGCTAATGGAATTTTTCTAGTTAATTTGTTTCCAGTGTTAATGTTTACCATCATATTTTTCTAAAGCTGTTGTACTGCTTTTATATTTTTTTATTTATTCCTTGTTTTTTCATTACTACCCAGAGCACTGAAAGTGTTACACTATCGTATGCCTTTGTCAGATCTTTAAAGACTACATGAGTTAAAAGGTTATGGGCTAATCTTTTCTCAATAACCTGCTTTAGAGAAAATATTCTGTCTATACAGGATCTTCTAACACGAAAGCCATTTTGTTGTTCTACGTCTGTCATCTCTTTTTCAATTTTATTTTTTAATATTTTTCCATAGAGTCTTGAAAGTGAATTTATAACACTTAGCCCCCTACAGTTTGAACAATTCTTGCTATCTCCTTTTTTGTAGATGTTGTTAATATGTGCGTTTGTCCACTCCTGTGGTAAGTCATGTCCTTTATAGAATAAGATGAAAACATACGCTAGTAATTCCCGCAATACTCGTGGGCTGTGTTTTAGTAATTCGTTCAGTATACCTTGTGGTCCACAAGCTTTTTGATTTTTTGGATTTCGTATTGCATCTTCGACTTCCTGTACAATTATTTCATCGTCTTCATCGTATTCCACTTCATATGTTGTTCTAATGGTGTTCGTGAATTGTGGTCTTGTTTCAGTCAAAAGTTATGAGTAATGTTCGGTCCAAAATCTTTCTTCTATTAAATCTATTTTACTCACTTCTTTTCTGTTTGTTGTTCTGTATCTTTTTTCTTGCATATTTTTTACCACAATTTTCGTAGATATTAACAAGGTATTGGTACCGCTATAATACGTAACATATTCTTGAGAATATCTTGGACACAATCTTTAGCGGGCTAATATACGGTTAAAGGATCAATTTCGAGAATTACGCATCGGAGCCCACGCACTAAATCGAAGGAATATGAGTTAATAGATAAACGGATGATTGAGGGCATAACACCTAACCTAACCTAAACTAACCTTTTTTTCGTCACTAAGTGGGGAATCTGCAAGCAGACCCTGGAGGTAAACATTTCCGACAGTGATGGCTTCCTAAACAAACAAAACTCCATAATCTTTGACCTGTTTGAACATACTGATATATTGGACTAAACTTTTGAAGTAATAAATAGTGGTGTTGACGACAAGTTAAAACTATTGAGATTGAGATGGAAAATCATATTACAGTGTAGCAAGAGAGTACAGGGACGTAAAATAAACGGGTTTTATATTTTCACTCTTTATTTGCCACCTTAGCATGTTATTATATCCATCAGAAGAAGAAATTAAAACTAAACAATTTTAAAAAATATCAACTTATTTAAAGAAACCAGTAGATTGATTAATTCAAGGGATTGGAAAAGAAACGTTGAATTTTTAAGTCTATACCGCTGTTTTAACACTACTCCAGATTTTAGCACTCCTTATTATTAAATTTATTTAATTTCAGTGCAAAACTAGTTCTTTATATAATTAAACGATTTTTAAATTATGATGAATAGATAACAAATTAATATATTTGTTTATTGTTTTTTTATCTTGTGATTTCCCTTTGATTATATAAAGTTTTCTTATGAAAATACTAACGTATACTTTATAACGATTAAAAAAATTATTAAAATAAGTTATTGCTGTTAAACGATAACGTTGAAAACTTCCGAGGTCTCTGATTATTATTTATTATGTCCGTAAGATTTATCTTTTATACTAGCATTGTATTGTGTAGAAATATAAGTTATTAGGTTATCAGCATTATGCGATTAGTGTTGTGTTATTCATTCTACAAATAAATCTTTAAGGTTAAAGGTAGAAGTTTTGCAAAAACTCTCAAAGCTCCAGTACGAATTTTGCTGATACTCTCCCGTAACGTACAATCAATATAAAAAAACCATATTGTCGTGACTTGCTTTTTCTCTACTAGTAATTATACTACATGTTGTTTATTTTGGTTAACCCGTAATTATTTCAGTTCTCCAGAGATGGACGACCCAGAGATACAGGAGACCGTAGAAGCTATTCTCGGCCCAGGAGCTAAAGTGGTAGATTGTGAAAAAAAGTCATCGATCAAGGAAGAAGAAGTTTTATATATCAATGGTATTCCAGTTACGTTAGAAGGTAGAGATGGGTTGGCTATTAAGCAAGCTTTAGTAACAGGACAAGTTCCGCCATGTGATCTCTTAAACACGTTATTGATAAAAACCGGAATCCTAAAAGCTCCCGTAAAACTAGACACATCCTTAAGTGTTAAATCGACAACGGTTACAAAGGAAGAGGTCAAAGTTTCTCGAGCTGGACGACTGGTCGACGAAAGAAGCAGAGAAACAAAAGAATCCAATTACTACTCGAGTGCCCTCACGGAAATATTCGAACCGATCAAAGTCATTCCAACCACAGAACTTTTGAACGGCGAATATACAAATGTGCAGTATGCTGAAAACCACGCGAAGCATTACGACAATAATGGTTATGAAACTGGCAGTGATAGAAAGTTCGGTTCATGTTCAAGCGCATCCAGTTACGAGTCCGAAGAACGGGTACCGACTTCATACCATCCAAAACAGTGCCTCAGCAAGGATTCCGGACATTTGAGCAGTTCTATGTCGACTACTAAAGTCGATTTTACACAAAGTTCGATTGACTCATTGAGTTCTTTGGACGAAACTGATTTTTTGACTGACCAGTTTAAAAAGTGCGTTTTCAATAGGAGTAATGGATATTGTAGGAATGCTTACACGGAGAGCATATTAGTGAGTAACGATTTATTTAATATTTAAATATTCTACCATATACATTTATTCATAAAAAAGAAAATAAAAACTTGTCCCACATTATTTGTGAAAAGTTACTACCGCTTATATATATATATATATATATATATATATATATATATATATATATATATATATATATATATATATATATATATGTTTGTTTTGAGGTTTCCGCGGGAGCTATATGTGCTGTCACTATTTTTCCGGGTTTGACTCCGCGTTGTAAAATGCTGGTTTTCTTGAAAACCATTGTTTTGGCGACGTTTCGGCAAGGTCTCACTTGCCATTCTCAAGCCTGGTGGATCTACTTCTCGTCGTTACTCGATTAGTACTAATCGAGTAAATTAGTACTATATATATATATATATATATATATATATATATATATATATATATATATATATATATATATATATATATTGTTCTAAAGCTGTTTTCTTGTGGCATTTTAAAGTAATTAATATTTAAGTGGGAATAAGCCACAATTAAAGGTTAAAGTACGTTTATTGACGTTTCAATTTCCACTTCGGAAATCGTTCTCAAAATACAAACATTAGTAAATTGAACAAATTTTGTTTTTTTGTTACTTGGTGAAAAATTCTTCTAATAATTTAATTTTATCTGACTCATTTATATTGACAATTCAGACATACATTATACATTTTAAAGTATAGGACTTTGAAATGATATTGCCAATATTGTTGAGTTACGCTCCTGGGACGACTTTACTTTTAAGATAGTTCATTCGATTACATGAAATCAACTGTAACTTGAGAATATCTGTCAGAAAAAAATCATAGCATGTAATTCGTTTTTAAAAAGACAAACACATGTCATGATGACAGTAAAATTCTCCTGTTAGTGATTCCATAGTAAATTATGAGGGAAAACCAGGAAAAAAACCTCATAATACTATCCCGACATGGTAATTATTTGGTCGTGCATTCAGTTTACCTTCAATACACACCAAATTCTGATTTTATATGTTTGTTATTTAAAAAACATAATTGATGTATCCTCTATATGTTACTGACTTACTAATACTGGTATTTTCCTTTTAATAACATCCTCTTTCAATATGGGTAACCAGATCCTATTACATTCTGGCGAGGAATTTACGACACAATTGGTCTCATTTACCATAATTAGAGCCGCTTCTTTGATTTTTTTCTTTTTACCATCCGTTTCTTTTAGGACTATATTTTAATCATTCCATTGAACCCTATGTTCATTATCCCATGCGTGTTTACATATTTGAGATCTATCAAATTCTCTATTTTTAATATAAGATTGATGTTCACTTATTCTAACATTGAATGGCCTTGATGTTTCACCTAAATAAAACTGATCGCATTCACAAGGTGTTTTATAAATGCAATTCTTTCTCCTTTCTTGTTCATTGTTAGGTTTGGTTTTAGACAAAATAGATCTCAACGTGTTTGTTGTGTTAAATGTTGTTGAAATGTTGAATTTATTTCCTATCCTTTTAAGTTTTTCTGATAATCCTTTTATGTATGGTATTGTAATTTTCCTCGTATTATTCCTTGTGTATGCTGTAGGATCTCGTTCTAAGTTGTTCTGCTTTATTCGGTCTATTGTTGAAAATTCCTTATTTATAAACGATAAATTATAATCATTTTTTAATAAAACAGATGTTAACAAATGTTTTTCCTCCAAGAACGAATTATCGTTAGAACAAGTAATTCTGGCTCTATCGTATAAGGATTTAATCATTCACTTTTTAATATTAATATTGTGATTTGATTTGAAATTTAAATATCTGTTGGTGTGTGTTGGTTTTCTATACACCTGAGTCTCATATCCAGTATCGTTCTTAGAGATTAAAGCATCCAGGAAATGTAGTGTATTATTATATTCCTTTTCCATGGTAAATGTTATTGTCTCTTCTTAATCGTGTATATCATTTAGGAATGTGTCCAACAACTCTGATCCATGGGGCCATATTGAGAATACATCATCTACATATCTCCACCATACTGTGTGTTTTAAATTTTGTTTAGAAATAATATTTGTTTCAAAATCTTCCATAAATATATCGGCTGATAATGAAAGTAAAGTAGAGCCCATTTCTAGACCAAAATTTTGTTTATAGAATTCATTATTTAGTTGAAAATATGTATTGTCAGTACATAACGTTAATAACTTAATTATAGCTGATACGTTTAGTTTTGTTCTAGTTGCCAATGTATCATCACTCTCCAATTTTTCTTGAGTATATTTAAAGTCTTATCTAATGGCACATTCGTAAATAAACTATTTATGTCAAAACTTACCAAAGTATTATTTGAATTAAATTTAATATTTGATAATTTATTTAAAAAATGTGTATTTTTTATAAATGTGTCATTTTTATTTGCAAATGGTTTTATAATATTTAATAAAAATTTTGATAGTTCACTACAAGGAGAATTCATGGTACTACAAATGGGTCTAAGTGGTATATTCGTTTGAGAACTTTCGGTACTCCATAAAAATGAGGGGTCTTACTGTAATGAGGTGTAATTAATCTTCTCTGATAACTTGTTAAACAATCTTTGAACTTGAATAAAGTTCTATATATTCTGTTTTCCAAAGGCTTTGTTGGATTTGTTAATTTTGTATAAGATAATTTTGTATATGCAGAATGTAGTAGGATCTGGTTACCCATATTGAAAGAGGAAGTTATTAAAAGGAAAATACCAGTATTAGTAAGTCAGTAACATATCGAGGATAGATCATTTATATTTTTTAAATAACAAACATATAAAATTAGAATTTTGTGTGTATTAAAGGTAAACTGAATGCACGACCAAATACTTACCATGTCAGGATAATATTATGAGGTTTTTTTCCTGGGTTTCCCCCATAATTTACTATGGAATCACTAACAGGAGAATTTTACTGTCATCATGATATGTGTTTGTCTTTTTAAATACGAATTACATGCTATGATTTCTTTCTGACAGATATTTTCAAGTTACAGTTGATTTCATTTAATCGAATGAACTATCGTATAAGTAAAGTCGTCCCAGGAGCGCAACTCAACAATATTGGCAATATAATTTTAAAGTAGTCTACTTTAAAATGTATAACGTATGTCTGAATTGTCAATATAAATGAGTCAGATAAAATTAAATTATTAAAAGAATTTTTCACCAAGTAACAAAAAAACAAAATTTGATTAATTTACTAATGTTTGTATTTTGAGAACGAATTCCGAAGTGGAAATTGAAACATCAATAAACGTACTTTATCCTTTAATTGTGGCTTATTCCCATTTAAATATTAATTATTATATGTATATATATAATATATATATATATATATATATAAAATATATATTATATATATATATATATAATATATATATAATATATATATATATATATATATATATATATATATAATATATATATAATATATATATATATAATATATATATATATATATATATATATAATATATATATAATATATATATATATATATATATATATATATATATATATATATATATATATATATATATATATATATAAACTCCTGGACAAAATTAACGCACCACTTTAATTAATCTAAATATTTACAATATGAACACAAAATAGAACTAAGTTACATTGAAATAATAATAAACACCTACAAATACAACATGACTTAAATGAGTCCATCATGGCCTTAATTTGCCTTATTGTTTCTTTAAAAATTTGTTTTTGCCGGAAATGCGTAAATAAGCTAGCATAACTCAAAATTACAAAAAGAAAAAAAATAGTAAAGTAACACCATAAAATGCACCTGGATCTACACTACTATCGTGTAGGCCCTCCTCTACTTCTTATGACTGCATTTATGCGTCGAGGCATGCTTGATATCAAATGTTCAACAAAAGCTTGCAGAATATTCTTCCATTCTTCAATAACGGCCACAATGAGTTGGTTATGATTGGCAATAGGGGGTCTACGACTTCGAATCTTTTTTTTGAGATAGTCCCATAGATGCCCTACAGGATTCATGTCCGGACTGTTAGGTTGTCTAAGTAATAATGGGCATTCATAGACCTCGTACGTATGGGGACCAACTCCGTACGAGCTTCAAAGCAAATTCCCCCCCAAAACATTTTAGAGCCACCACCAAAAGGTACTTGAGATATTGCAGCTGGCAAACCTTTCTCCTCGCCTTCGCCAGACACGCTCACGACCATCTGGAGCTTTTAGGCTTACTCTAGTCTCATCGGAGAAAAGAACTCGTTCCCAATCATCGATGGTCCAATTTTGATGCAATCTTGGAAAATTCAATCTCTGAACCCTGTGTTCTCTGGTAAGCAAGGGTTTTTTGGCCGGTTTCCTGTTGCTCAATTCTGCTTCATGTAAACGTCTTCTAACTGTTTGAGATGATATCTCGACATTTCGAACATCTGCTAGTTCATTTTTTAGCAAATTGCTGGTGACTCTCCTACCTCTGAGAGCACGTTGTCTCAAAAAACGATCATCAATTTGATTAGTGCAACGTTTTCGCCCTTGCCCTGGTCTTCGATGGTACGACCCTGTTTCATTATATCGCCTCACCTTGCGACTGATGCTGGAATTATGTCTTCCTAACAAACCTGCAACGTATCGCATTGAATATCTTTCATCTAGGAGAGTCGATGCTCGCACTGCCTCCACCATTGACAAATTTCTTTGGCGGTTCATTTTTTTATTTGATTTTTATGCAAATGAACTTCCAAACATGCATATGATGAAAAATATCACAATAAAAAGCTTGTTTGTCACAAGCACTTTGCTTTAATCGGCACTTTTAATGAAAAATTTAACTCACTTTTAGTCTAAAACGAAGTTTAATACAAATTATTGGTAAAACAAGACTATTATTAGCTTACATATCAACTGTCACTGTCAAACAAGGTCCATAGGCAACTTGTCGTACAGTAAATGATCAATAAATAAAAATTATTGAGAAAAATATGAGTGGTGCGTTAATTTTGTCCAGGAGTTTATATTATTGCGATCTACTTTGACTCTATTGATGTTTATAGATGTAATCTACTTCAATTACTTAATCAATTAATTATTTCATTAATTAATTAAATCAAAACATAAACAAAATATAAATCTCAGGGATGTCACTACTTCCTTTTGTGGCTTCAAATATTTCTCAGTGGTTTCCTTATAGGGATAGATAAAAGAGAATCAAAATAATACACATATGGATTTCAATTGGAAATTATAAAAATCGTTTATTTTATCAAAACGGAAATCGATATTCAATATTACAAATTTTATTTATTCTCCTATCTTTATTATTTCATATAAACATTAAAAAAAAGAATCTTATTTCTCTTTGTCTCCAAAATTTTTTAAATCAATACCTGTGAATCTCTCTACTTCTGCTTTACAGAATGTTCTCGATGTTCAATTTTCTTGATATATAAAATATGGTATTTAACACGAATACATTCATATCATATCAGAAAACGACTAACCTTTGCTGATGATTCTACCATGTCTTCACTCCTAACACGTTTCCTTACTTGCTGGTGTTGCGATCCAAAGGAAAACTCGTTCACGTTTTCCCAGAATGTCTCTGCTCCTCTGCTAAATTTTGTTCTCCTTTCCTTTTACTGCTTCGTACCGTACTCGTTCCGGCTTTCTCCTGATGCAATCTTTTAACTTTTTGAAGCACTTAACACAATAATGGATACTTTAGACTCAAGGATTTATATCATCTCTCGACTTGTCTATTACTCGTTCCACGATTTGTTTGATGATGCTTGTAACTTTTCAAACACAAACCGGCCTTTTCCTTTTTTAGTACACTGCACTCCAAACTGGCCTTCTCCTTTCGATCGAACAAAACACACTGCCACACTCTCCCCATTCATTCTTCGACTTCCAAATCGTTCCCCCACAATTAATTTTCCATTCAATCAAAACCAACTTTCAATCATGTTGAATTATTTACCCAAAACTACCTCCCTCCTTAATCTAAACAAATTTTCAAATTTACGTATCTTTTTGTCTTTATGGAGTTCCAAGAAAGAAATAAAATTCCGTATCCTTATACAAATAATCAAATTCTTATCTAATTTTGAGAATCTTAATACAAAGGTAGATTTAAACTATACTATGTACCGTACGGGCTAATGAGTTTCCTATCCGCATATCTCGAAAACTTAATTGTCTTTAATTGTTTACTTGAAATACATTGGTCATGGGGCTAGTAAACAATTTTGCGAAACACTCTCTTAAAACTAAATAGCTATCATTCCTTTTAACAAATTGGTCATATACAGGGCGTTAAAAATTTATATGCTCGTGGTTGAGAAACATGAAATTTTTTATTTTAATTGAAATTTTAAATAGGAATATAGTTTTTTATTAGGAATATAATAAATCCCCGCCTTTGCATTCGATAAAAATTATCCGCATCTCCAACTCATTTTTCTCGAGGCAAACCAATCTCCCTGTATGTTGCCTTCTCTTAATCTATGTCTTACCTATACCCTAGCTTACTATCTACTTTATGCAGTTCCGTCTTTTATTCGTGATATTTGTACACATCGTAAATATTGTAAATTCCTCGGATCTTTTCCGAGTCCATATATCTCAACGCATAACTCTTTATCCCATCTTCATTATTCACGATGTATGGGCCTTCGAAAACAGCCATTAACTTTGCGCAAAAGCCACCAGGCAGATTTGATACTCGTAATGCCCTCACAAGTACTTTTTCATCCCTTTGGAAAGTCACTGGTCTTCGTTTTCTATTACGATCCTGTCTTTGGATGTACTTCTCATTGCTTCGCCGCAATATTTTCTGTACTATTTCAATTACCTGTTGATATTCTTTTGGCTCTGTGTCTTCCCATGGCCTTATCGGCATTACACCCTTCATGATGTATTCCGAAGTCTCTTTAGTTACTGTACTCGGAATGGTATTTAGATACATTTCTATTTCCGTCATTTTCCTGTCCCATCGTCGATGTTGACCATCCGTTGTAATGCGAAGAAATGTCGTCACTTCCTGTATAAATCGCTCCGAAGGATTACTTTGGGGATGCCTGATGCTGACAAAATTTGTCTCTATTCCCCGTTCTCGGAGTTGTCCCTTGAACCGATCATTCCGGAAATCCGTTGCATTGTCTAGTAGAATCTTTCTTGGTGTTCCTACTGTGGCTATAAAATTGTCGATTTTTCTTAATATTTCTTCTCCCTTTGTGGTGCGGCAACTGTATAATTTTACGTATTTTAAAAACACATCCACCATCACCAGAATATATTTGTTTCTTTGAGTGGTCATAATTAGATCGCTTAACATATCTATTGCTACAATGTCCAATTTGTTCCGGGATACAATATTTTTTGCAATATTTTCATTTTTGAAATTCCTACTGCACGTCTGGGTAATTTCCTTTTCAATGCGGTAATCTTGTCGGCTGATGTAATTTTCCCTAAAAACGAGCCACACATTTCTGCTACCGATATGTCCATTGTCCTCATGTAATTTCTTTATGATTCTTTCTGCCAGTGTCTGTGTCACTAAATATAGTTCCTTTCCGTCTATTCTCTTAAAAAATATGTCATTTTCTATCTCCGCTCTTCTTTTTTCTCTTTCTTCTAAGTCTTCCTGGTTTATCCTTATCTCATTTAACGAAAATACACCTTCTTCTTGTGTTAATATGTTTAGTCCCACATGTAAAGTAATTGCTTCCTTTTTTCCCGTGTTAGAGCGTCAGCTATGATGTTGTCTTTTCCTTTGATATACCGGAATTCAAAATCATACTCCTGTAATAATAGAATGCCTCTATGTATTCGATTATTCACCAATCGATTCTTCATGATATGTACCAAAGCTGCATAATCCGTCTCGATTGTGAATAGGTAAAACCTCAATTTGTTTACGCAAAATATTACACTGGCAAAAAATTCTGTTACACTATATTTTCTCTCATGTGTTTTAGTCACTCGAGATATAAAACATTTCGGCACTTCTTGGTCGTTTTGTATTTGTGACAAAACTCATACAAATTTTTGTATCGACGCATCAGTTCGGAGTATAGAAGGTAAATTATAAATGGGGTGATATATTTTCGTTCCTTTTGCGAATTCTTGTTTTAATATTTTGAAAGCTTCCTCCTGTTCTTCTTTCCGATTCCATTTTATCCCTTTCTTCAGCAATTTTATTAGAGGAATTTCCTTTTGACTTAAATCGGGAATTAGCTTTTTAAAATAATTGATCGTGCCAAAAAAACCTCTCAATGTTTTCAAATTTGTTGGCCTTGGGTATTCATCTATGAGCTTGACTCTGTCTTCGGCTAAGCTTACTGTGTTGGTGTCCAATTTAAAATCCAAATAAATTACTTCTTTTTAAAAAAAGTGACATTTTTCAATGTTTAATTTTAATCCCGCGGTGTCCAATTCCTCAATAATTATATTTATCTGTTCTAAATGACTCTGTATATATTGTGAAAAAATTAGTAAATCATCGATGTAATGAACTATGAAATCTTCATGGCGATTTAAAATGGTATGTAGAGCTCGTACGAGTGCTGCACAAGCGCTCTGCAATCCAAATGGCACTACCTTAAACCGGTAGACAGTACCATCAATTGAGAAAGCGGTATAGTTCCTACACTTTTCAGCTAAAGGTATCAACCAAAAACTATGCTTTAAATCAATTTTAGAAAATATGTGTGACCCCGTAATTCTTCTCTTCCAACAATGTCCTCGATGTTTAGAGGTGATTCGTATTGTGATACAGTGTGCTGGTTAATATTCCTGGCATCTAAACATAATCTCAATTCTCCATTGCTTTTCTTTACTATCACAATTGGCTTAACATACGGTGAGTCAATCTTTCGATGATTTGATGTTCAAACTTTTTATTAATTTCTTCTTTCACCTCTTGTCGATACTTATATGGAATCGGGTACGTCTTCGATCGAAAATTTCCCAAGTTTTTAACCTCAAATTAATGTTCGTACTTTTTAGATACTCTGTTTTCCTCATTTATTAAAGTTTCATAGTCTGTTAACATCAAACGAAATTCATTTTCTTTTCCTTCTCCACATATCAATTTTCTGTCTTTTTCCTCAGATTTTTCACACATGTTCGCCGTGCATTCTGCATCCTCATTTTCATATACCTCCTCTTCAAATACCACTGTTTCAATTATGTCCTTTTCGTTTTCATTTGATAACTTTATTTTTTCATCCTCTTTTGGGCTCATCTCTTCTGTTGAGGAATCCCAAACTTCATTTTGTTTTGTTGTTAATATTCTTTCTTCTTCTTCCCCTAAGCTCATCTCTTCTTTTAAGGAATCTCAGGTTAACTCCTTTTATCTTTGTCTGACTTTTTCTTCTTTTTCTTCTTTGTCCTTGCTTCGTTCCAAATTCATTTCCACTGTTTGTTCTCTATCTGATTCGTCCGTATTTTGTTTCTCATGTTCCTTGTTCTGTTCTTCTTCTTTTTCTTCTGTTAGTTTCATCGTATTGTTTTTGAAATCTATCACTACATGTTTTTCTGCCAATTCGTCAACTCCTACAATCATGTCATGTGACATGTTAGGCATTATTACACATTGTAGTGCATATAAACTCTTACCCAATCGTACCATTACTCGTATGCCTTCATTTATCGTTGCCAATGTTCGTTTATTTGCGCCCACTAAATTCACCCTCGGTATTTTGTAAATTAAATTTGTTAAATTAACTTCTATTAATTTTCTATTGACCAGTGTTATTTACGAGACAGTGTCTATCATAATTTTAATTGGTTTCTCGTTGATAAAACTATCCACAAATTTTAATGTAACTCCATTTCTCTTTTCATTGTTTCCTGCCAATTTAATAAACTCCCTGGGGTGACAAAAGATTCCTGTTTGTTTTTTTGTTTTTAGTGAGCGCCTTCGTGAAAACACGCCTGTTGTTCTTCTGTGCTTTTTCGACCGTCTCTTTGTCTCTCATCTTCATATTCCTCTATTTGAGTATTATTTATTTCTCTTCTGTTTTCTTTTGATCTATCAGCCCAGTATCGGTTTCCGCGAGGTTCCTGTTCATTTCGTCGATTATTATATCTGCTTTCTTGATATGTGCGGTTGTTGTTTCTGTTCTGATTTTTTCGATACCTGTCCTCGCTCAATTGCCTATGTCTGAGGTCATAGTTTTCTCTTCCGTTTTGTCTCCTTTCGTCTTCCCTCCTTGGCATAAATTCTCGTTTTGTATAGTCCCTCCTAAATTTTTGTCCTCTATCTCTGTATTCTTGAGTTTCTCGGTGTCTGTAGTTTTCTTGCGATCTTCTTGCGATCTTCTTTCATGCATACGTTATTCTCTTATTTGTAGAAATTGGCATAAGCTATCGATGTCTTTGTAGTTTTGTAGATTGATGTGATCTTCAAGTGTCTCTTCAAAATATCTTGCAATCAGCTCTACTAATTGTTCGAATGAATAATTGTATTGCAGATGTTTCGCGTTGTTGTAGACTTGTAGTGCGTACATTTTCTCTGAGATACCCATCCTCCCATTGTACTTCCCATTTTGCAATTCCTTGTTTACTTGTAATTGTTGGATTTTTCCCCAGAAATAACTCAAAAATTTGCGTTCAAATTTGTACCAACTATCAAACTCTTCCTCTTTGCTGTCAAACCATAGACTTGCCTCGTCTTTGAGATGGTTTTTAATCGTTTCTTTCATCATCCTTCCTTCCATCATTCCTTCATCAGCTGTCATCTCCTCGTGATAGTCTTTTGTGCTTTTGGACTGAAATTCCAACAAACCATGCTTAACAAATCCTTTTTCACTGCCAATGTGAGAAATTATTAATCTACTGCCTTTACCAGAAGGTGGGGAGATACCAGTAGACCAACCTTCCATAAAGGCTTGCCTGGAGCTTAATATATTTTTATCTGACCAAACTTTTTTTAGAGTATGACCTGAGTTTACCCACGTTTCATCCTGGTAGAAGATGGGCCTTCCTTCAGCCTGGAATTTTCGTATGGATCTTAGATAATTTCTTCTCCAACATATTATCTCCTCCCGGTCAATCAAAAGTGATTTTCGGTCTGATTTCTCCCACCGAAAATTTAATTCTTTTAAAACTTGCCACAATTTAGTTCGTCCGATATGAGGCAAATCCGGGTCGTCTCTACTTCTTGTAAAATTTTGTTTAGGTTTGGAATTTCTTTTTTGAAAAAAAATCCATGAATTTTCCTTCGAATACCATTTTTGGCAAATTCATCAATTTCAATAGGCTTTTTCCCTCTCTTTAAGTGTTCGTTTGTGTTTGGGTTTTTTTCCTGTTATTTTCTTCTATTGTCTGTTTCATGTCACGCTGATTTTCAACCATTTTTATGTTATTTTCATCCATTTGCTTTGATGTTTCATTTATTGTTTGTGTTTGTATTTGCATTAGCTGTAATAATTTATCTATTCCTGATAATTCCTTTTTTTCGGTCTGCATGGTTGTTGTTCCTAAGTTTTTTGTTCTGAATGTTCTTGTTTTTTGTTTTCTTTGCTTCTGCTTCTTGTGATCGACATATTTTTAGACTTTTATCCCCGCCAAATATGAAATTCGACTAGTATGTTGCAAAGACGAAACTTTTCTCACCCAAATGTAATAAATTGTCAATAAAATATATCAAATGTAAATATCAATCAAATAAAAAGAATTATGGGAAATTTGTAACTAAAGAGATCTAAAATTTTATGTCATCAAATGCAAATATCTCACTTTCAACCACGGGCCGATAAATTTTCAATTACCGGTTTTTTTTTCTATCCTTTCAAATTTGCCACTAGAAATACTTTTCAATTTTCAATGCCTTTACACGTTGGGGGCCATGTTATTACCTACTTTGATTCTATTGATGTTTATAGATGTAATCTACTTCAATTACTTAATCAATTAATTATTTCATTAATTAATTATATCAAAACATAAACAAAATATAAATCTCAGGGATGAATGATCCTATCATTACTTACTTTTGTGGCTTCAAATATTTCTCAGTGGTTTCCTTATAGGGATAGATAAAAGAGAATCAAAATAATACACATATGGATTTCAATTAGAAATTAAAAAAATTGTTTATTTTATCAAAACGGAAATCGATATTTAATATTACAAATTTTATTTATTCTCCTATCTTTATTATTTCATATAAACATTAAAAAAAAATCTTATTTCTCTTTGTCTCAAAAATTTTTTAAATCAATAACTGTGAAAATCTCTACTTCTGCTTTACAGAATGTTCTCGATGTTCAATTTTCTTGATATATAAAATGTGGTATTTAACACGAACAACAATACATTCATATCATAACAGAAAACGACTAACCCTTGCTGATGATTCTACCATGTCTTCACCCCTAACACGTTTCCTTACTTGCTGGTGTTGCGATCAAAGGAAAACTCGTCCACGTTTTCCCAGAATGTCTCTGCTCCTCTGCTAAATTTTGTTCTCCTTCCCTTTTACTGCTTCGTACCGTACTCGTTCCGGCTTTCTCCTGATGCGATCTTTTAACTTTTTGAAGCACTTATCACAATAATGAATACTTTAGACTCAAGGATTTATATCATCTCTCGACTTGGCCTTTTCCTTTTTTAGTACACTGCACTTAAAACTGAAATTCTCCTTTCGATCGAACAAAACACACTGCCAAACTCTCCCCATTCATTCTTCGACTTCCAAATCGTTCCCTCTCAATTAATTTTCCATCCAATCAAAACCAACTTTCAATCATGTTGCATTATTTACCCAAAACTACCTCTCTCCTTAATCTAAAAAAATTTTCAAATTTACGTATCTTTTTGTCTTCATGGAGTTCCAAGAAAGAAATAAAATTCCGTATCGTTATACAAATAATTAAATTCTTATCTAATTTTGAGAATCTTAATACAAAGTTAGATTTATCCTTTTCACTGCGGCTAGTTATAAAAGTAGTAAGGCTGTTTCATGCCCGTGCTGATCAACACGGTTGTTGCAGTCAGTCGATGAAGTACTATGGCGTATAAATACGGTTCGCGCAGTGTATCAATACAAATACAGTCTATTCAGGACTGTATTTACAATTTAGTAGAAATAACAACTATAAATTTGTTGTTGTTACATTTTTGAAAAATAAAAAAAATTAAATGTACAGAAAAATTATCATTATTTTATTTATTATTAGTAATTGTAGCAACAAGGTAAAAAACTACAAACAAATGATACACAAAACATTAAAATGCAAAATATAAGTAAAAGTTTTGACTACATTAAAAGGAAAATTTAAAATTTGTTATACAATGGTATTTTTCAAAACATGGCCTAATACATAGAGACACATTACAGGCTATGCATTTTTTTTAGGTCTTTATCGAAGATTTTAATGTCAGTATTAGACCCAGTATAAATAAAAAAGTCCAAATTGTAGCCTGTCTCACAGTCACATAAAACGTGGAATTTAATTCCAAATATGTGCTGTTTAAATGCTAGCGTTCCCTTATAAAGCATCAAACTTTCATCGATGCAAATGTTTCTGAATGGATACAGAAATCTACGAAAAACGGTCTTTAAATGGTCTATAACGATTTGCAGCTTAAAAAGGGAGTCTTGTTTGTCAACGGTATTGTTATCTGAAAAACTTAACAACGACAATGTAAGGAACGACAAAGCTAGAAAACAATACTCTTCATCCACATCAGTGTCTTTCCAATTTGTTGCGACACGAGAATTTTGTTCAATATCACTATGTTCCACAACGAATATGTAAAAATTGTTAATTTCAACAACCATTGCTTTCATAAAAGTCAAAGAAAAAAATGTTTTGAAACTACTTAAAACACTTGGACTACTTTTTAAATTTTCATTCAAACACTATGATGTATTGTCATTAAAATTATGAACAGTTGGTTGTAGATCTCCCTTTTCCCATTTATATAACGGAATCTTTTCATATTTACGACGTTTAGATTGTTGAAGAGAAGAGAGATTACAAAGTAAAGCACTATTTTCACTAACCTGTGCTGACGATGGTAGAGTCTCTTCATTATCATTTTCTTCTCCAGATTCATCACTTTCTGCATCAGATTCTTCAAGAATACACTCATTCTCACTGTCACTTTCAATAAAAATTTCATATAGTTCACTTTCGCTAAGATATTTGCGTATACGCGCCATTTCACTCAGCAATTGCTTTTATTAGACAAGAATGTATAAGAAATCTAAATTTAAGAAGCACCCGTTTAATCACCGTTAAAACACCATTTAATTTTTTTATTTTTATAAAAAAATACACTACTAGTACAGAATGGTGTACAACACTATGAGCATAATAGAAATAGATGCTGCACGCAAACCGGAGGAGAGATGCAGAATTCATTTGTGCCTTAAAAGAAATAATCTTAACATTATCAAGTCTGTAGTTTACGTCTTCTTTGAATATTCATAAAATATTATTATCCTAAAAGGTTTTTCAAATGGTCAAGTATTATAAATTCTTTATATTATAGAACTAATCCAAAAAATATGTTTTGACAACAATAAGTCTTTCATTTCGGTTCAACTTGAATAATATTAAAATATTTAGATCGTAAATTTCAGGTAGTAAATAAAAATCATTTATTTTAACAATACCCTACAATATGACAAGCTGTCTCGAACCGTCTTTACTATTAGCTAATTAATGCAATAGGTAATAAAATTATTTCAATTTGAATACTTCTTACCTGTTAACCATTCTGTGAAATGTGATTCTATTAATGTGAAAATACAATTCTATTGTATTTACTAAAACTCATAATTCGACAGTTTTTTTCCTATTTTTCAAATAGGTTTATCAACGGCTGTAATTCACACAATTAAATTCTTAAAGAAAAGAAATTAAATTACGCTGCTAAAAACTATCGTACATAAATACGGCGAAAGGGAATCATAAGATTTTACAAGTAAATCCCTGTAGTGCGTGCCTGTGTAAAAAGGTGCGGATTTGTACGGCTCCCGCAGTGAAGCATAAAATTTTTAAATGTATTGTAAATTTTGATATCACGTGCTTAACTCTTTTCTATAGGCAACATACAATACGTAAGCAGTATCTGATTCATACGGTTTCCGCAGCGAATTGCCGAAAAAGGGTACGCGTATTTAGCCGGTTCCCGTTGTACGGGCACGAAATTATTTTACGTGTATATCCGGTTCCCGCAGTGAAAAGGTTAAACTATCTATTATGTACCGTACGGGCTAATGAGTTTCCTACCCGCATATCTCGAAAACTAAATTGTCTTTAATTGTTTATGTGAAATACATTGTTCATGGGGCTAGTAAATAATTCTGCGAAACACTCTTAAAACTAACTATAATTCTTTTTACAAATTTGTCATATACAGGGCGTTAAAAATTTATATGCTCGTGGTTGAGAAACATGACATTTTTTATTTTAATTGAAATTTTAAATAGAAATATAGTTTTTTATTAGGAATATATATATATTTATAAATAATTATATATATATAGGAATATATATATATATATATATATATATATATATAAATGCAAAAATAAAAAGCATTATTTTGCAGTATATCCAAAATTAAAAGTAATGACTTGTGTGTGGTTGGGATAATATAATCATATTTGACTTTGATTCTTAAGTCAAACATTAAAATAAAGTCTATTAATATTCGAAATTAATATTATTAATATTTTGAAAATAATATAACTAGGTTAAAAAAATTCTACATTATACAATTGGTAAATTTACAAATCATGTACTCATTTTCGTATACTATCTTGTAATAGTATCTAGTTTCGTATCCATGTATCTATATATATTTTCTCAATTTATGTATAAGTTTGATATACATTGGTCTTTACAAACTACTGTTTTAAATTCTTATTTTTAAACTGCTTATATGTCGATATAGCAACTTATAAACTTTTAAATTGTTGGAAACTATTAACCCATAAAGGTTAATGGGTTTTACTAAAATTTTTATTTGCATAATGGCTTACATAAAAATATTGGTCTTTATTCTATTTTTACTACAAGTTAATACCATATGTTCTAGTGTGCCATATTATCCACACTCGCAGTTTGAGGAATTTACAATTTTTAATTTAAATAGGTAAGGTGGTGCTAGCGAATGATTGAATCGAATTCTACAGATAATTCTGATTGCATATTTTTTGTTATAAAATTACAGAACCATGTTTACGTACGAATTTTTGTCTGAATGCCTTTATAAAAAAAAGTCCTTTGGATCAATGACCATATTTATCCATCCATTCCTGCCTAATTATATTTTTTGAAATAATTTAAAGGTCTTCTGGAATTAATGAATAATTTACAAAATTATCGGAATCCAATGCTTCCTTGGCTAGTATGTCTACTTTTTCATTATGGATGATCTGAGCTTAACATAATGAGCTTTAACCCAAAACAAACTTAACTATTTTTACTTCGTTGTACAGATATTTAAAATTGGTCATTAATTTGGTAAGATAAGTTCTAATATAGCGTGTGGTTCAGCTGAATAACTTGAAAATTCACTCGGAAGTTTTTTAGCCTCGAAATAGTTTTTTAAGGTCCAAAAATGCACAAGACCTTTTATCTTTTTTTATATGCATCTGTCGATATATGATAATTTTGAAAATAATTTTCTATGTCTGAATTAAACATCACATTTCTCAACGACTTGAAATAATTAGAACAACCAGGCACTTGTTTGTATATCGGTAACAGTTCGTTTTTATACACGTTGTCTTTATATTGTAAGCAGTCTTGATATGATTTACATAAAACTAGTGAATCTGTTTTCTTCCAGTCCTTATTAGTTAAATCCATTATAAATAGGTTGTGAACTATGCTCCTGTAATACAATCTGATTGGGAACTGTTCGTTTCCGGGTGACTATACATGATTTCTATTTTGTTAGTGATAAACTTTTCTGTTGACACCATTGGTTAAATCGTAGAAAAAATTGGTTTAGAGAACTATAGATTCAAGATCACAATTGTCAGTTTAAATGCATATATCGTCAGCGGACGTGTACGAACTCATCACTATATAGCCCCTCATAAAATTATTACACCCTCGGAGATATAGTAAACTGATCACCGGCATCCTTTGGAGATTGGTAAACTCATCACCGCAGATAGGTAAACTCATCACCGGGATTTTTGCCTGGTTTCTAATGCGAAAGATTGGCTCTTACCTGTTATACTTCTTATTTATGTGATAATTTAATAAATTCAGAAATTATTTTAAGTAAGTTGCTTTAAAATTTAACTGAGATATTAATATGTCTCACGGTGTGGCCTATTAGACGTATCTGCCAATCTAAATGGTTTTGAGATCTAAAAATTTAGTAGCATAGGATTTCGATAGTGAACTTTAAAATGAAAATATTTGTCAATATGTGCTATTTTTGTTTATATCGGAAGTTGTCCCAACTTCGTTATTTGATTTTCATTGCATTTTTATATTTCTCATTGAATTCTCGAGATAATTTGCTAAGCATACATTCGGTCTAAGTCTTACAATTTTGGCGTTATTTTGAAAATAATACACGATTTTGGACAGTTAGTAAATATAAAATATCTGACAAATAGGAAAAGCTAAAAACTTGAGTGTGCTATTAGTGCATTGAAGTCGAAGGAAACCTAATTTTTTACACGTGCAAAGCTTTACATTTTATGGCATCATTGGTGGAAATTTTTAAATTTGAAGTAATCAGCAATGCATTTATTATGACAGAATGTATCAAAATGCTTAAGTACAGCTTCCTGTACTTTATCTTTCAATGACTTGTACAAAGTTTCCACAATTAGAGTGCTTTTAAAAGCAATATTTTTACATTTTTTTGTTAGTTTTCGCCATTATTTGTAGGAGTCAGGTGAGTTGTTCATTTCATTTCATAAACATCATGACAACTAACCTCAATTAGTGTAAGATACAAAATAATTTTTATTCTGTAATTTGTACTAATTTTGTTTATTGTAGCACCCTGATGATGCAAATAGAGATTTGCGAAAGCTTGGTAGTTTAAAAAGAGTACTTCTTTGTCCTATCTTCGGCTGCACGCCCAAATATATAGTTGTGTTTGTAGTCTAACTGATCAGCGTTGACTACAAGCGTTTATCGCTTTTTCAGTATATGTATATAAGGAGTCCAATTAAGTTGGTACCATATGGAAAATTTTTTTATTTTTAGTTTTATGAAAAAAAATTTATTCTCTAGTTCTGAATGATCTAGAATTTCAGTCATCAGAATCAGATATTATATTCTTCAGTCATTTACGCGGTTCGTTAAACAACATGAATTTTATTAAGACTTGAGAATATCCACAATTCATTTTTTTTTTTTGACAAACCGCGTATACAACTAAAAAAAAATTATATCTGATCATTGTATTCTAGGTTTTAGATCATTCAAAACTTTTTATGTAACATATTTATTTTATATAACAAAATTCATAGAACTAAAAATAAAAAGGTTTCACATATGGTGCCGACTTTGTATATATATACATATAACAATGTGACTTTAACAATTTAATATTAGAAATCTCAAAATATAATATCAGAAAAGGTAATCTACAGCAACAAAGTAATATTATGCCTTGCCTACAAGAAACATCTTATACAGTTAACTTAAAGAACTTAATTACACTGATTTTTTTCTGTTTGATCAGGATTATTCGCGAAAACCAGTGCGAAACAACTAAACAAAAACGGTATAACATTTCTACTCACCAGTTGTATGACATTTAGCCTTACACCCTTTCGTCGCACAAGTCCACAAAAGGCAATTCGATTTTTTTAGAGTCTTTCGCAATCAATTGAAATTTGAAATTATTGATAACCATCATTTTTTGTCCGCGTTGGCTTAGGACGTAATAAATTAGCAGTTCACTATTCATGTTGAAAAAACAAGGGCAAATGAAGAGAAATTTTTCTTTTCGCATGATTTTAGGTAGCTATCAATAGAATTTTGTGGAATTCCCAAATAAAAACCAATAAATTGCAGTTGCATTTAAGACATCTGAATTTGGATTATTCTGTGAAATTACCAAAAACTAGCCGTTTGCTGCGATTTTATGGTCTATACCTGATCCAGGCTGCAGGTAGGCCAGTGATCAGTTTACCAATCTCTTAGGGTCTATTTTGAAAACCCTACTTTTATGGCAGTGATGAGTTTGTACTATGTACGAGGGTATTTATGGTAATTGGTGATGAGTTTACGTGTACCCTCGTCAGCATATTCCAATTTCTTAATGTTCCTGAACGCATCTGTTAGCTTTTCTAGATCAAAGGTATAGATTGTATACAATAATCCTAGACTTGTTGTTCTTGTATCTAAAATTTCCTAATTTACTTTAAGGTTAATTATGCGGTTACGATAATTTTATTAGTTTTCTAGAAAATTCACAACTAAATCCAATTCGCACCGTTTGTGGATGTAGAATTATTAGATTTACTTTATCGTAGGCTCCTTCAATATCCATAAATAGCGCTATGATAGAACGATTTAATGAGAATGAAATATTTCATTCAATGACTCAGTGACTAGATGAGTAAGTAATATTTTCTATTATGGAATGAGCATTTCTAAACCCAAACTGATATTTTGGTAGTTTAAGGTTGGATTTTAGCCAATATTCCATTCTTGTTTTGAACATTCGCTCAAATGTTTTAGTATACAGGATGCCAGTGATATACCTCTATAGAATTCTGCTAAATACTGATACTGCGTGGTTTCCCATATATTATTTATTATTTCTAACAAAATAATATTGCAGGACAATGGAAGATATATAACATTATATATGAATTTTATCGATACCGGGAGCTGTACTTTTGCTTGTTTTTTAAACTGTTCTGCTATTCTTTAAGATTAAATTTCTTTAAAAGACTGTACATTGCAACTTTATTGATATTTTCTACTTGAAGAGGGTAAACTGCTTGTTCTTCTTTAACCCATGGTGGCGTAAATTGGTTTATGAAGGTTGTTGTCCATTCCACTGCTACTACTTTACTGACTGGTTCTTAATAATTATTTTTTAATTTACTAACCTTTGTCCATATTTGTGTAATTGGTGTATTTTTATTTATTGAAGTACAAAACTTCCCTTAAGATTCTTTTTTTGCGCTTTTTTATTAGTTTTTTACACAAAGCTATTGTTTTCTGTAGACAAATATAATTTTCTGCATTTGTTTTTTTATTTTAGCATCTTTTTGATTTTATATTGTATGTCACATTCTTCATTCCACCAATGTTTATTAAATTTCGAATTGATTTTTTTTTCTTTTTAGGTATTGAATTTTCTGCTGCTTTGTTTAATTTTGCTATAAATTTATCATATCCTTTTTTATTATTTTGATTAATACCGTCTTCAATATCTCAGAAAAAATGACTAATTTGCTTTGTTTAAGTTCCATCTGTTTTCATTTGTTTTAATAATATAATTATTACTTTTGATTTCTATATAGAAAAAAGATCCTAAAGTAGTTATTTATGTAGTAGAAAGGTCTATTTCCGACTTATTCTTTTGATTTAATGAAGGAATGAGAGTTTCCGTGCCGTTATTAAGAAAAACTTAGTTGGTATTTTCAATTAATGAAAGACTTTCAACTAATTACTGCTCTATCAGTAATATCACAACCCTACATTCGATGGTGACAATTAATAAAGTCTCCCGCCAAAAGAAAAGGTTTTTCTATGCTTTGACCAACAAATGACCAAACAATGACCAACTTCTTTCAGGTATATTTAATTTCGGTTTACCATATATCGAATAAATATTTATTGTAAATAAGCTACTTACTTTAACAGCTAGAGAGACAATCATTCAACCTTCAATACTCTTAAAACTCTTTGTATTGTTAACAGCAATATTTTTCTTCAGAAGACTATCTACACCGCCATGTCCATCCCCTCTATCTGAACGGATCAAATACCCATTAAAATTTGGTTTCAAATGTTTCTTTAACCAAGTTTCACTTAAAATACTCAAATGAATATTATTATCAAACAAAAATTTTGCTTGTAACCCTTTATTGTGTATTAATGACCTTATATTATACTGAATGATATTGAATTTAACCATCTATCGTTTTCTTTCAATCTTTTATTAGTTTATTTATTAACATTGAATCCTCTGGGGATTGTAAATTCTTGTTTATTAAAAGTTCTTTAAATGAGATTAAGATAATAGAGCATAACTTCTCTATTTTAGACTTTTGTTGGGGTATATTTTGAGATCGAGTTGAATTTCTTTCAATATGAGGAATATTTTGATATTTTTCATATATAGGTTGAGATGTTATTTTAGTTTCTAAAATAGATTTATGTTGCTGGGAGTATCCCGACGATTCTGCATTAGATATGATAGTCTGATATCTATATTGAGAAAGAAGTAAAGCGATATCCTACACCTGCAGC
Source organism: Diabrotica undecimpunctata (assembly GCF_040954645.1). Classification (NCBI taxonomy): domain Eukaryota; kingdom Metazoa; phylum Arthropoda; class Insecta; order Coleoptera; family Chrysomelidae; genus Diabrotica; species Diabrotica undecimpunctata. The sequence goes on from NC_092808.1 coordinate 68,228,040, forward strand.
TTGGTCTGCCACTACATTAGCATAACTTTTTTTTTCATTTTTCTCTTTTGCTTCACTATATGGTATTTCTGTTACCATAGTCTTTTTTATTTATTTTTTTGATTGTCGAATTGTAAACATTTTCTACGATCTGTTCCTGAATGATCTCCTCCACTTAAAATACAAATTGGTTTAAGTACTTATTTATTAACTTATATCCGTTTCCTGATTTTCTCCGCAGTACCTGCATCGTAAAGTTCCTCTACATTGGTTCATAACATGTCCGTATCTCAAACACTTATTACTTTAAATGACTCTGGGAACATACAACTCAACGTTATAATAAATCAGCTTTTCTATAACCACCTGATTTGGAATGACTTGACCTCTAAATGTCACAATAATGGTGGTAGTTGAGACCAATTATTATCTTTTTTTCTAAGCAATAGTCAGTTCTTTTTCAGATAGCTTAAGCTCAACCTGCTTAATAACACCTTTTCGTTGGGTTAAAAAGGTTGGTGTATAAGCCTCATATCTTTTTTCTTTTAAAATTTTTCATTTTTTCCTACACCTGTCATGTTAATAATATTATTTTTGATTTCTGGAGCGGCATTTAAAATTAAACTAGCAGTGAATATTTTATGTAGCTTACCTATATTACCTTCCAGGTTTTGTGTAAATACAAAATAAGGTCCTTGGTTTGTCTCAGCTTATTTTTTTTTTCTTCACTTTTTTCTTCATTTTTTTCAATACTTACCAGTGCTTGCAGATTTGAATTTTCTATTAGTTTTATTCTTTTATTTCTTTCGTTTTCCTCTTCAGTTTGTTGCGTTCTGCACATACGATGACCTCAATATAACAATTGGTGTCATCAGAAAGCGGAGAGAATATATTATGTTCAATCTAGAACTTGCTGGTTTCTCTCTTTAGCATTGGGTATGTATATTCCTATAGAAAAATAATAGACTAGTAGACTATATAAACTACATTTGAAATCAAACAAAAACCACAGACAAATATACATACGTTCAAATATAATAAAGATATAAAGAGCTACAAATTAATTATGACGTGACAAATATGTTAAAATCAATATTTATTTGTAGTCAAGAATAAATTTACAAAAGAAAAGTGTACAGGCGACAATCACAAAAAAAAACTCTCAGAACTGGTAGAAAACATCGATACATGTACTGATATAATTAATCGGTGGTAAAATGAATCAGCTTTGTTAATAAAGACACACAAAATGCAATCCAAAACAATTCAATGAAATATATTATATATAAGTATTAATAAATGCAGTTCAAAAGGAAAATCAGTAATACACTACACATTCAATTATTAGTAAAATTAATACAATTTAGTAAAATCAGCACGTAAATTGTACGCAACAATAGTAATATAAATACAATAAAATAAGTCGTCAATTAATAATAAGTCAATAATATTATTAATACAAACAAGTCAATAATAATTACCGGTACAGTAAAAATCTTTAAGCAAACGTAAAATACACAAAACACAATTTAAAATAAAGTACAGCACAATAAAATGAATTCGCAACAAATGTAAAATGTTCTCAAACGGTTCGGTTCGATGAAATTCAGGAATCAAAACTAGCTCATTCCTACGCCAGGAACTATCTTTTTCACAAGACTGAAACAAAGAGTCAGGTAGAACGCTCTACTCTTAACCCAAACACAAGCCCGTGTCGTTTAGAAGTTAATACTCGACTGTTTTGTTTTCTAGATGGAATTCGTCACTTATCTCAAACACACGTCTGTGTTATTTCGCAGATGGTTCGTCTTGCAATGTGTAGTTTTTAATACAGCTGTATTTTTGTACACAGAATCTTGTTTAAATCTATACGGGGAGAATCAAAACTAACAAAAAGTCTGTTAATATATCTAACAAGATTTATATAAAGTTGCGAAACTGCAACACAGTTTCCTTATTTCTTTATCCATCGTTTTCTGTATCCATAATTGCCTCATTATGTTCACTACTTTTTGATTTACCCCGACCTGGCGGGATGTTTGCTTTTTTCCATGTTACACTATCACTTCACAAGTACACAGAAACAAAACCCACTGATATTATTTTTTTAACTAAATATAACTTACACTAACTTATACTAAGATTAACTTATTTTAAAGGTATTTAGTAGTTTTTATAATCCTCTAATTTCGGTGTCTGCCTCGTAAAAACTTGTACTACGACAAGTAAATAGCAATTTACTATGCGTCCAAACCATTTCGCTTCCAATACATTAATGAAGTAATGACTTGGAATATATTGAAATAGGCTTAAATTAGTTAACTTTCTAGAAGAAAACTATGGACTGTAATAAGCACGTTAGCAATTGTTATATCATCATCATTCTGGCTTTACAACCCTGCTTGGGTCCGAGAATCCTCAAGAATTCCTCTCCAGTCGTCCCTATCCATCACCTTCCTCCGCCAAGCACTTATTCCCTTATTTCTCATGTCTTCATCTATGTTATCAAGGAACCTTGATCTGGGTCTTCCGCTTCTTCCCTGACCAATGGGTCTATCAAGGAGCGTTTTTCTAGCTGGGTCATTTTGTTCCATCCGCATTACATGCCTTATTCACGTCAGACGTCCTATCTTAATATGTTTTACGATATCTGGTTCCTGGTATATTTTATAGTCCTGGTCTCTGACTCATATGTTAGGACTGGGTGTATTATTTATTCTAATTTATTGTTCTTATTTTAATTTACTAAAACACGATAATTTATATCAATTTATTAAACCACTGTACAACAATTTATTTGACTAATAATTACATAATTTATCTATACGGACGTATATTTGAAACGCGTCGCGATCTTCTTTTCTGATTCCCCGTTTTCTCCAAAAAGGTCCTGTTATATACCCAATACCGTTAGACTAGAAAAGTCGATGGGCTTCTCGACTAGACAGAGCAGCGAACGGTCTCAAAACTGGTATTTTTACATCGGCTCGTCTCCAGAAAGTTCGATTGTTGTTTTTATAGCGGAGGGGGACCCATCGTGTGTCAGGTAGGTATTACCTAGAAAATATGTGAATGAATGAGAATATTAGTAGTAAATATGTTTACGGTTTTGGATCAGAATTTATCGTAACAGTATTATTGTTTTGTAGTTTTATTTTTGTATTTCGTTTTATCGGATTTAAGGAGGAGATTGAGCCCAAAATAGCATCTGTGGGCCGTGCAAATTCTGTGGTTTATCTCTGCGGTCGTCTTATTTTCATTTAAGGTTCGCTCCCAGGTATACACATTCGTTTACAGCTTCGATGACGACGATGACGATGACGTCGTTTTCTATAACAAGTGGTCGTAGGATTTGTGGTTGCGTGCTTATTTTCATATACTTCGTTTTGTTGGTGTTTATTATTAAACCCATTTTTGTAGCTGATTCTTTTAATGCTACACACGCTTCTCGTACAGCGTTTTCCGTTCTCCCAACAATATTGATATCATCAGCATAGGCAAGGATTTGCACACTGATTTATTATATATTGAACCAATGGTTGTGGTTTGTGACATACGTATTACTCTTTCCAGAGCCAAATTGGACAGTAAACAGGAAACAGGGTTTCCCTGACATTTGTTTTAAATGGTTCAGACAGTTCCCCCTGAATTCGTACTCTACATTCACCTTTTTTAAGAGTTAGTTTTGTTAAATTTACTAACTAATTTGGTATTCCTAGCTCCTTCATTGCTTTGAACATTTCTCTTCTCTTCACAGGGTCGTAGGCTGCTTTGTAGTCTATAAATATGTTATGAGTAAATATTGTTACGAACATGCGTGGCCCATGTAACGGTTGCATCTCAAAAACGACTAGAACTTTCCGGCGATATCGAGTGCGAGAAAGAACAACCCGTCACGTAGGCGAATTAGAGGTGGGTCTACTTTAGATTATTCTAGAATAATACTTTTGGTATATATACGTAACGATGTTATGAGTTAGTTTAGTTGATAAGAGAGAATCGTGCTGTAAACTTATAAATAAATATATTTATATAAATTCGAACCGCCCGTTTTATTTAATCTCGCTACAGTTGGTGTCTGAGTATGAGCACAATTGATTTATTAAAAAAAATAAATTCAGCAGTGACTTTAAAAAAAGAAAAGACTTTTGAACTTTTGAAAAGTATTGTTCGTCGGAAACATCCGCGTAGTTCGGTAGTGATCTTTGTACGAAAGAACATTTAAAAAAGTATGTGTATGCCTGACCAAAGATGCTGTAAGTACAACTTTCAGTAAAACAGTTGCGTGAGCAACTACAAGAACGCGATGAAGACTGCAGCTGTTAACAAGAATGGAGATGACCCAGAGACATTCCACTTTCAATCAGCAGAAGAAACAGTTTTAACAAAAATGAATAAGAAATTTGAAAATGTCTCGCAAATTATGGAAGATTCTTCTAAAAAAAATTATTATAAATTCGAAAATGTGTCTAGAAGATTCGACGAGAAATTTGAAAATGTCTCGCAAATGATTGAAGAAACTTCTAAAAAAAATTATGAAAGATTCGATGAAACTTCTCAAATTATTTAAGAAACAGCTAGACAAAACGACGAGAAATTCGAAAATATGTCTAGAAGATTCGACGAAGTATGTATTCAGAACAGTGAGAAGTTTGAAGAAGCCTCTAAAACATTCGATAAAGTAGAAGAGAAAATCAAACAGTTACAGCGCATGATAACCAATACAAAAGTGCTACCACCAGTTAGTACAGTAGCCTTAGATCCGGTAGTGAAAGAAGAATCACCTAGAAACGAAACGACACATCATATGCGATTCAAATTGCCACCATTTGATGGAAAGTCTTCTTGGTCCATATACCTTAGACAATTTGAAGCTATTGCGACAGCCAATCATTGGACAGAATAAGAAAAAGCTGTTTCCTTGACTGCTGCTTTATGCGGTGATGCTGCAGATATCCTAAGATCGATTCCAAAGTGTCAAGCAAAATGTTACCAGACCTTGTTTACTCGACTAGACAAACGTTACGGAGATGCCCATCTACAACAAGTCTACAAGGCGCAACTAAGAAGTAGAATTCAACGAGCAAGTGAACATTTGCAAGAGTTTGAAGCAGATGTTGCTCGTATAGTGCGGTTAGCTTATCCGGATATACCAGACAACAATGGGTTAAAAGAAAGTGAATTACAGAAAGCTTTACGACTAGCAAGACCGAAAGTTCTATATGAAGCGCTTGCTATTGCCTTGGAACATGAAACAGCTGGTCAAACTTCACGGAGCCATCGAGTAAGAACCATCGAAGAAGGCGACGAACCAAACGATGAACGTCTGGAAGAAATGGTACGAAAAGTAGTTCGTAACATGATGCCGAAGAGACGCGAGCCCATATGTTGGAATTGTAAACACGTAGGTCACATTCGCCGTAATTGCAAGAAAATTATACAACAGCCTCCATAGTAACTGTTGACATTACGACCTCCGTTGGAATTCATAGCTTGTACATCGAAGGTCATATCAATAATATATGTAGATCGTTTTTGGTAGATACAGGTGCAACAAGAACTATTGCACGTCCAGAAGTTGTACGAGGCCATCTTAAATTATCGCCTGCAACAGTAAAGCTTAAAACAGCAACTGGTGAGATAATTAATACATATGGCGAGGCTAATATGTCAGTATCCATTGGCCCGACCAAAGTGAAACATATAGTATTAATTGCATAGATCTCCAACGAGTTCATATTGGGGATGGATTTACTAAGGAAAGTTATATTGATTATATTGGCTCTATTGAATGTCAAAGATGGAGTTCTCGAGATCAGTGGTGAAGAGTTGCCGTTTCATGAAGACAAAGAAGATGTTATCAGCTTAATAACTACATGTGACGTAATAATACCCGGTAATAGTGAGAAAATTTTGATGACCAGTCCTGATGGTTACTGCCGAGAGGAAAGTTTAAGGATGATCGAAGATGTGAAGAATGCTGAGTTCCTAACGGCAAAAGCTTTGGTGAGAATTCGAGATGTCGTTCCTGTAAAAGTTATGAACTTAAAGGGAACTGGTATTAAGTTAAGTAAAAGAACTTTGATCGGACAGTGTGTTCCCGTGTCTTCGACTTGTTCTACGAATACTAATGAGAAACCATCGAAATCTAAGTATCCAAAGGAGCTTGTTGAGATGGTGATTAAAACGTGCCAAGATCTTGATGATGAACGAACTAAAAAAGTGAAGTCTATGCTGGTAGAATTTAAAGATGTTTTTGCCATTGATAAGAATGGTAAGGAGAAAACAAGCATAGTAAAGTATAAAATTAATACCGGAGACGCTCAACCAATCAGACAATAGACGACTTCCATTTGCGAAAAGAGATGAATCCGAAGACATCATCAAAGATATGAACAAACAAGGGGTAATTGAACCATCAAACAGTCCATGGACATTACCAGTAGTGCTAGTAAAGAAGAAAGATGGTTCAACACGTTTTTGTATTGACTACCGACAGCTCAATGCGGTAACTAAAAAAGATAGTTATCCTTTGTCCAGAATAGACGATACTTTGGATACACTTTCTGGTTCTCGTTGGTTCTCCACACTCGATCTGAAAAGTGGATATTGGCAAGTAAACATGGAGCCAGCTGATCGTGAGAAAACCGCATTCTCGATAGGATCAGAGCTTTCGCAGTTCACAGTTATGCCCTTTGGTTTATGTAATGCCCCGGCCATATTTGAAAGAAAAAATGGAGGCAGTTTTAAGAGGTCTAACATGGAAAACGTGACTGGTTTATTTGGATGATGTAATTGTAGTTGGAAGATCCTTCGATGAACATGCCAATAATCTGACAGAAGTCTTTCAACGATTGCGGGCAGCGAATTTTTGAAGTTGAGTCCGAAGAAATGTCACTTGTTTCAACGAGAAACTTTATCTTTAAATATTTCGTGATAGGCATGGGATAACAACACGAAATTTGGTAAGCTGAAGTTTTTTGGGACGAGAAATCAAAATTCGCCACTAAAAATAATGAAGGACGCCACATACATCTTTCAGTGCTCGTTTAATACGTTCAATTTTTTTTATCTCCCACTCGACATACTTTTAGAATCAAAACTTTTATTATCTTAATATTTTTACTTAGAAAAGATATACTACATCGCTGTACAACCCATTACTTTTTATTATTGTTTTATAAATTTGAATTAATTACAATAAATAATAATTTTAGTTTAGAAGGTAATAGTTACACCTCCCTAAAACCGCGATAGTCGGTGAAAGTCGGCTACTCAGGTATTCAGTTGTTTTGCTATCGAAGTAAACAGTCGTGTGATAAAGATGAGTAGAATACTATTTTGCTGACGTCACGTTGCCCAGCAATCGTCGATTCTATTCGTCGTTGCTGCGCAACGTGACGTCAGCAAAATAGTATTCTACTCATCGTGGCCCCACCGCAGGACATGACTCACATATCGATTAGATTATCTAAGCAGTGAACACTTATTTTACTGTTGTGAGTAATATGGAAAGTGAAAGCAGTAAAAGTAAACGACGTCCAAATTTTTCGATGGGAGAAAAAACTATTATATTCAATGTGTATTGTGGACTCCGTGAAAGAAATAAAAGTATGTCGGTCAACGATGTAGTTACCCTGTGTAGTGATTTGACTAAAGTTTCGACGAGAAGTGTATACAGAATTGTAAACAATTTTAAACAAAGTGAAGGCAAATTTAATGATGGACCTGTAGAAACAATTGAAACCAGAGGTAGAAAACGCATTCAGCTTGAAAATCATACCAAATATGCTATTCGGAGGAAATTCCATGCTTTCTTTTTTCGGAACGAAATCCCAAACTTAAAGAAAGTTGAAGTTGAAATAAATTCCGATAATTCAATACCCAAAATATCTCGACGTGTTTTATTGTGAACATTAGAACAAATGAACATTAAATATATAAAAAGAAGCAGGAATAGTGTTCTTTTAGAAAAAGATGAAATTGTTTTGTGGCGGAGAAATTACTTACAAAAAATCCGAGAGTATCGTCCTGAAGGACGAAAAGTATACTATTTAGATGAAACTTGGCTAAATCAAGGTCATACTGTCTCAAAGGTGTGGCAAGATTTGGAAATTAAAAGTCGTCGACAAGTCTTCATTGAAAAGCTTTCATTAGGATTAAAAACACCAGTGGGTAAAGGACGGAGGCTCATAATAACACATATAGGCAGCGATTCGGGTTTTTTGGACAACGGCTTGTTACTATTCGAATCCAAGAAAAGCAACGATTACCATGAGGAAATGGACGCTCAAAGATTCGAAGGTTGGTTTTCAAATTATCTACCAAGCCTTGAAGCAAATTCTGTCGTTGTTATGGACAATGCGTCATACCACAGTCGACGGTTGGAGCCATCACCAACGACTGCCTGGCGAAAAGGTGAAATAATCAACTGGCTGTCTCAAAAAAATATACCATTCAACGACATGTTGAAAGTACAATTACTCAACCTCGCGAGGGTACATATACCCGTTTTCAAGAAATATGCAGTCGATCAAATGGCTCGTGCAAACAACATAATTGTACACCGCATCCCTCCTTATCATTGTGAGCTGAACCCTATCGAGCTTATATGGGCTCAAATAAAAAACCAAGTGGCAAGGGAAAACTTGAGTTTTAAAATTGAGGAGGTGAAGTGCTTGTTAGCTACTGCCATACAAAATGTCACACCTGAGTCTTGGAAAAATTGTATAAGACACACTATAAAAGAAGAAGATAGAATGTGGGACTTAGACACAAGAGTGGACATTTCGGTTGAACCATTAATTATCAATGTGAATAATAGTGATCGCGATAGCTCTTCATCAGCCGACGAGTCGCCTTCATACGATGATTAATATTTTAACTTCCTGTGGAGGTCGAACCATTTTATTAAGATTACTTTCGTATGTAAGTAAGTTTTTGTTAACCTAGTTTTCAAACTAAAATACATTTTGTACCAATATACTTTGCTCTTAAAAAAAATGAATACTTCTTATATATATATATATATATATATATATATATATATATATATATATATATATATATATATATATATATATATATATATATTAGGTATATTCGATTCGATTTATTTTATTTAGTTATAATATATATGTGTGAGTGTTTATATGTTCACTAAAAGTAAAAGTTCACTTCATGTAATCGGCAAGTTCAGAATTGGATTTTCATAATTATGTAAATTAGTATATTTAAAATATAAGTAATTCCAATGAAAAGAAACCTTTCATTGAAATAACAGCAGGGTAAATATCTCTACCTGCCTTTTTGATAATTAATTTTTGTAACAAACAAAAAATGTCATTAAAAAAAATTATAGTTTGTCATTAAATGTCATAGAAAGTTTCTTTGTCTCGTATGTTTTGTACAAAATTATGGAATTTGAAAGTAAGTGTTTTTTTTTGTGATAAGAAGTATACACTTCAAAGTTAAATATAAGTCTCATATCATATTATATTAAGATTCATTTTTAAAAGTCACTGCAACAGTGTGAACGCTAAGCTATACTCTACTGAATGCTAAGCTAGGAAGTCAATGAGCAATTTATCTCTCTCTATATTATGACAACGTTGATCTACTATTCCTTTCTACCGGTCCTAGAATGCGATGTTGTCATGTATGACTTTTACAAAAAATTATATCGTACTTTAGATGTTTTCTCTATATAAGTATTGTATATAAATATAATATTATACATAAATATTGATGTTACTAAATACATTTTATTATATACCTTAACAAATACAAAACGATTATTAATATGATAATTTTGCTGCATGTCAATGATTAAATGATAAATTGCTAGAATATCTATCATTACAAACTGGCAACGATGTTGTTGGTTTATCGCATTCACAGTTCGGAGAATTTACTGCCTACAAATTTGATTCTCAAGTATACTTAGTTTCGAGTTCGTAGTTTAAAACTATTTTTAATCATATGAAATAACAATAGTCAAAATAGGTATCAATATTAAGATTCTTCTGCTATAAAAAAATTTGAAAGTACCTACTGACTTATTTTTTAATTTAATTGATAATACAGGGTGAGTCAATACTCTTACTTATGTTTATTCGTTTTTATTTATATCTCGAGTTCGACAAAAGCTATTAACATGCGATTTGCGCCATTTACTTACGAATTTAATCCAGTTCCATTATAATTTACAACAAATAGGTGTTTCCATTAAACATTTTGAAAAAAAACAAATTTTAATTTTTTCTATTCGAAAATACCCTCTACCTATAACAATTAAAACTAAATATGCAATTATTTTATAGTAGATGTAAATTAATTCATCCACACTTTTCTAATGCCATTAGTTTCGTTAAAATCGGTTGATCCAAACCAAAGTTATAGGTATTTATCCACAAATACTTTCCCACTCTCCCCCACCCTTTATTTGAAAAAATAAAAAAGTACTTGAACAACTTTGTGCGGAATTTAGGCCTCTTTCTAGTTTACTTATTTAACACTTGGTATAATTGGGCATATTTCACAAAAAACTGGTTTTCAAATTTTTCTTCACAGGTTACGCCCCCTATTGGTTAACCCAGAAACTTGAAAGTTATTTCCAGCGATTTCTCTTGGCCACTTTTACTAAGGACTTTTTTCTCCTAAAGTTATAACATGAATAGTTTCTGATATATAGCCGAGAGATCGGCTTATTGGACCACCCGGTACATATTACCGACCTTTTGTCAAAGGATTTGCCAACATCTCCAAGCCATTAACAAAGTTGACAGAAGAAGGCAAATAATATACATGGAGCAAAGAGTATCAAAAAGCTTTCGAACAATTACAAATGGCGCTGATCAGTGCACCGATTTTAAGCTACCCTAGACAGGCAGGAAAATTTTTGTTGGACACCGATGCAAGCAACAGTGCAATAGGAGCTGTTCTCTCCCAAATCCAAGATGGGCAGGAGAAACACATCGCTTACTTTAGCAAAGTCTTGTCGAAACCAGAAAGAAACTATTGGGTTACCAGGAGAGAATTGCTAGGCATAGTGAAGGCTTGTGATCATTTCCATAAATACTTGTATGGCAGAAAGTTTTTTCTTCGCACGGATCACGCTGCTCTAAAATGGCTCCTACAATTCCGTAATCCAAAGGGCCAGATGGCAAGATGGTTAGAACGATTACAAGAATATGATTACGAGATCGAACACAGGGCTGGTAGAGTTCATTCAAATGCTGATGCCCTTTCGAGACGGCCGTGCAGTGCAAATTGTAATCACTGTGTTAAATTAGAAGAACGACTTTGCCCCGTGAGACGAACCACCGTCATTAATGATCAATGGCAGCCTCAACAGCTACAAGACGTTCAAGCAGATGATTCATTGTAGAACACTGGGGGATTTTATCTTCTCCTCCTGAAGTGTTGCTCACTGCCTGTTGGGGCAATACCTTCGATCTGGTTCTAATTATAATAATTAATTAAAATGTTACCTTAAGTTGGCGATCACACTTCTCGGATTACACTTTAAAAAACACTTACAACTTAAAAAACTTTATTTTTGCTTTAGTTAAACATTCTGTGGTGAAAGAATGAGCGAATTATTTTTAATTAATTAAATATGACAGTGACAATGACTGATGTTTTTTTTCTAATAAAATTGAGAAGAGAGTACGTGATAATCTCGCAATTCTGTGCAAAGAATATATGCAATATCCATCGTGCATTCTCGGGTACAACTCGACTTAAAACTAAAAGTAGTTGTTTATTTTGAAGAAAAATGGGGAAAAAAATATTTATGTACAATTTGAAGAAAGGTATAACTAAATTAAATAAAACTATTAAAATTCTTGAAAGTGAGTCATAGGAAGAGGACACAGTTTAGCAATAGAGCGAACGTATAACCCTTCAGGAATTCCGACCTTAACAACTCTTACCTTGTTGTCCTTTCCCGGATATGTCTCAACTACCCGTGCTATAGGCCATTTGAGAGGAGGCGAGTTTTCGTCCTTAAACAAGACGAGATCATCAGGCTTTATGCCTACCTGAGGAGTGAACCATTTAGGTCTATTTTGAAGCCTATTAAGATAATCGCGGGTCCAAACCTTCCACATATGCTGCTGAATTCTTGTGCATTTATTCCACAGACAATTTATTTTCTTGAATATCAGAGAGATCTAATTCAGGATAAGACATTAAGTTAGATCCAATAAGGAAGTGTCCGGGAGTAAGAAAGGAAAAATTGGACGGGTCATCTGAGACCGCACAGATAGAGCGTGAATTGAGCACTACTTCAATCTGCGAAAGTACAGTGGATAGTTCTTCGAAAGTAAAATTGAAGTTACCCATTATTCTTACAAGATGATATTTGAAGCTCTTTATGACAGCTTCCCATATACCACCATGGTATGGTGAGCGTGGAGGGATAAACTTCCATTGAATTTGACATGAAGTAGCGAAAGAGCGAATAGATTCAGAGGTATCACCTTTGAGAAGCAACTCATAAAGTTCTTTCAATTGATTTTTCGCACCTAGAAAGTTGGTGCCATTATCGCTGAAAATGATACTCGGATTACCCCTTCGAGCGATAAATCTTTTCAGAGTCAATAAGAACGCTTCAGTAGAAAGACTGGAAATTAATTCCACATGCACGGCGCGAGTAGCTAAACATACAAACACTGCCATATAGGCCTTAGTAAGGGGAGCTCTCTTGAGTTTAGAGGTCTTGATTGGAAATGGACCACCAAAATCAACTCCAACGTTTATAAATGGACGTGCAATTTGAACTCTTTCCCTCGGGCGATTAGCCATGATTTGGGAAGCGACTTGTGCGTTAAAACGGTAACAAGTGAGACAATTTTGTATTATCCGTTTGATTTGTCGAAGACCATCAAGAGGCCAGAATTTCAATCTAACATTTAACAGTGTATTTTGAGGGCCAGAATGTCTTCGATGTTCTCGGGTAAGTAATAAATTGACAATATGTGATTTTGAGGGCAACAGTAGAGGAAATTTCTGATCATAAGAAACATCTGAAAGGAGAAGACGACCGCCTACTCGTATCATTTGAGACGAATCTAGAAAGGGATTCAATTTACGAATAGACTTATCGTTAAGCAGACGATTATCCATTAAAAATTGGATTTCCGAACTGAAGAAATGAGACTGGGTCAATTTGATAATCATTAACTCAGAACTAGAGAGTTCATGTGGAGTGAGAGAACCTGTACGTCTATGAGACTTAGCTCTTATGCAAAAGCTCTCTGAAGTCGAGTGAAACATGAAAATTTGCAGAGAGCATCATACACTTGTGAATCTGGTTTTCTGATCAGATGAGTAACCCTTTTGAGTTCAGGCAGTTCATCAACATTAATACTCGAAGGACCATTATATACAAAGAGGTTGAAATCAAAGTGTGGATCTGACAAAAATTGAGGACCATTAAACCAAAGATCACAATCAAGCAACTGCAAGGGTGTAGCACCACGAGATAATATATCCGCAGGATTGTCTTTCGATCGTACATGTCTCCATGTATGGTTGGAGGTGAGTTCTTGAATTTGAGTTACTCTATTGGCTACAAAGGTAGACCAACGAGAAGGGTGTGAATTAATCCACGCGAGGACGATTTCGGAATCTGTCCATAAATTGACAGAATTTATCTGAGATTGGGATGGAATCAAGACAGAAAGAATTTTCGTAACAAGATTAGAGAGTAATAATACTCCTAGAAGTTCTAATCGAGGAAGAGTCACAACTTTTACAGGACTAACACGACTCTTTGAGGAGATTAGATTGCAAGAGATAACGTCATTTTCATATGATGTTCTTAAATAAACGCAAGCACCATACGCGCTAAGACGCATCCGAGAACCCATGTATTTGAGTACTTGTTACATTGCTAGAATTTTGCAGCAACCTAGGAATCTTAAGATTGGAGAGGTGAGAAAGTGTTTGTAAAAATAGATTCCATTCTGTAAGCAAATTTGGACTGAGGTGATCATCCCAATTTGACCTTTCTAACCAAATCTTTCTCATAATTAATTTTGCAGATACCACTACAGGGTTAATCAATCCGATAGGGTCATAAATGGAAGCAATTAAAGAGAGAACTTCTCTTTTTGTATAGGTATCCTTAACGGTAACTTTTGGCACAAGAACTGAAAAATGATCGGAGTGAAAATTCCAACATAGGCCGAGAATTTTGTTCGTGTGATTTTCAGGATTGATTACATAACTAGCTTCATTAGAGATATGAGAAATACCTGCGAGAAATTCAGGTGAGTTTGCACACCATTTATGAAGCGATAACCGAGCGAGGTTTAAACATTCGGTTAATTGACGATGAATTTCGAAGAGTGTTTCGAAATCGTTACAGCCATACAGCACATCATCGATATAACAGCAATTTAAAAGAGCATCACTAGCCAAGGGAAATTTGTCGGAATTTTTTTGAGCTAATTCCTTAAGACATCTAGTGCTGAGAAAACCGGAGTTATTTAATCCATAAGTGACAGTTTCGAGTTGAAGACATTTCAAATCCTCTTGAGGTGAATCATGCCATAAGATGTTCAACAGAAATACCTGTTCGGGATTTACTCGAATTTGTCTGTACATATGTCGTAGATCTGCTACAATACAGTATTTAAATAATCTAAAATTTATCAAAATATCGAATAATTCGCGTTGTACCGTATAACCAGGAAGCATTATGTCATTAAGACTTAGATTTGAGGTAGTTTTCATACTGCCATCAAAGACAACACGCAACTTATTTGTTACGCTATCCTTTAAAACGCAATGGTGAGGAATAAAGTATTTTAAATCACATATCTGCAATGTCCAAGTGCAATATATTCATGAATAAATTGTTTATACTGTGCGTATAATTGATCTGACTTGATCAGTTTCTGTTCGAGGTTTAGGAATCGCTTCTTTGCGAGGAAAAACGATTCGCCCAATTTTTTATATTCGTTGGGAGATTTGAAAGGGAGATCTACTTGGAATCTACCAGATGATAATATTTTAAGTGACGATTTAAAAATGTCTTCGGCCTGTTGCTCCGAAGGAGTTAGGATTTTTGGAGTACAAGTAGAAGACGAGATTTCTTCTATTTCCCAAAACGACCGTACGAGTGAATCGGTATTTTGAGTTTGAACGAACAAGGATACTTCATTTCGAGGTTGAGTATTTTCTTGAATGTTAAGTATGGAATATGAGTCAATTGACCCAGAGGATTGAGGTACATTTCCACCTACAAGATATCCGAGATGAGTATTTGTTAAGGTAGGAAGATTAGGGCCTAATTTTATTAACCCGTAAGTAAGTAAGTCGAAATAAACATCTGCTCCAAGCAGCATTTGAACTTCGGCAGGAGTACAAAATTCTGGATCAGCTAGGTGAATGTTTGGTGGAATTTTGAGAGCATTAAAATCCAATGTAATTTGAGGGTGCTTACAAGTGATGGTTGGGAGAATCGCACAAGAGAGTGTAAAATGTTTTGTGGGATTGACATTTGAGAAAATAGTTAAATCCACCATTTTATTCGACGTCGAACAGATTTCGGATATCCCAGAAATTTGAAGACTTTTTGTGTAAGGAATACATTTCAAGGACTTGCTAATTCCTCGGTGATAAACGAAAGCTGACTAGCTGAGTCTGTAAGGCAGCGAACCTTAACGGGATTATTATGAGAATCATAAATTGTAACACATGCTGTTTGAAGTAGAACCTCCTTTTTGCCTGAGAGTGTAGAGAGAGATGATGCTCGGTAGACATCATTAGACTGAGATTGATTTGCTATTCGTGGGATTGCAGGAGAACTTGAAGTTTCGCTTTGAGTATTGGGATCACGAGATACATTAGAGTGAGTACGAGAATTTGGAGTATCATGCATATTGTGAGACTGGCGAGTATTTTGAGAATTATGATTTTCTTGTGAGTCTTGAGAGTGACGAGTGTTTTGGAAGTGAGTGTTTCTAGTGGGTAGACTACGAGAATCTTGATTTGTTCTTAAAATGAAACGAGAACTATTTGAGTTATGAGTAGAAGCGTTAGAGAAGTGGAGCAATGTGTGATGTCTCCTATTACATTTAGCGCAATTTGACGCAGAGGTACATGAGCTTGCTGAATTACCACTAGCCAAGCAGTTGAGACACGCTTTCTTTGCCTTGATCGGTTGAAAACGCTCATCTTCAGACATATTTAAGAATTCCCGGCAAGTGTATATTTTATGGGAGTTATTTTGACATAAGAAACATTTAAAATACTGATTATTACTACTATACTGCAAATTATTGCTAACTGTGTTGAGAGAAGTAAAACGAGAAGGTTGTTTTTATTTCGGAGAATGAGAGTACTCAGGAACAAGATTTTCGAGAATTTTGCATTTTCTTTCAATAAATTCAAGGAACTCCATTAAACTTGGGAGTTTGTTTATATTACGCTCGGTTTCAAATGATCTTTTAGTATTATAGTCTAATTTTTGAGTAAAGAGATTGATGAGAATTAAATCAGTGAGTTGATTCGAGATGTTGAGGTTTTCTAAGGCAGCGAGATGGCTTTTAATTTGAGTTAAGAAATCCCTTAGAGCATATGCATTGGGTTTTGTAATGAGTGGAGCATTTAATAAACTGTTCAAATGACTGTTTACTATTAAATATTTATTTTCAAATCTATTGCATAAATTTTGTATTGCAATTTCAAAATTGGAATCAATTATTTCTAGATTGTCAATTAACTTTAACGGTTTATTCCTTAACACTGATTTGAGATAAATAAGTTTTTGAGCATTAGATAACTGTTTATCATTTGTTATTAATTTGGAACCGCCAAAACTCCAATGTGTGTATATGAGAGAATAAAAACTATGTCTTTTCTTTGCGAAGAAATGAGGAAACGAGTGATGTTTTTTACGAATAGTGTGAGAAAATCTTGAGTTCTGCGTGAAAACGCCTTTGCAGAAACGAGGGATGATCGCCCTCGTGCTATAATTAATGAAAATTCAGCTTCCAGCTTTACATAAATGGGAACAGTTGCTGTATCCGACTCGTTAGGAACATGTAGAACACCGGGGGATTTTATCTTCTCCTCCTGAAGTGTTGCTCACTGCCTGTTGGGGCAATACCTTCGATCTGGTTCTAATTATAATAATTAATTAAAATGTTACCTTAAGTTGGCGATCACACTTCTCGGATTACACTTTAAAAAACACTTACAACTTAAAAAACTTTATTTTGCTTTAGTTAAACATTCTGTGGTGAAAAAATGAGCGAATTATTTTTAATTAATTAAATATGACAGTGACAATGACTGATGTTTTTTTTCTAATAAAATTGAGAAGAGAGTACGTGATAATCTCGCAATACTGTGCAAAGAATATATGCAATATCTATCGTGCACTCTCGGGTACAACTCGACTTAAAACTAAAAGTAGTTGTTTATTTTGAAGAAAAAGGGTGTTCGTCATTTGGATCATAATTTTAGGTTGCGCTACGCAACATCCATGTATAAAAAGAGTATTGGATTGGATGCGTCGAAGTGAAAGACCTTCTTGGCAAGACATTAGTACATGTAGTCCCGAAGTCAAGTGTTAGTGGAGTCAATGGAATTGCCTAGTGCTAAAAGATGATCTTCTGTATAGAAACTTTGAGAACGATGATGGTACAGAATCTAAGCTTCAGTTGATTGTACCTAAAAGTACAGTGTCAGAAGTATTGCACCAGTTACATGACGGTGCATCAGGTGGACACTTTGGTATTACGAGGACTCTGCAAAAGGTTCGAGAACGGTTCTATTGGTTGAACTGTAAAGATGATGTAAGAAGATGGTGCCGGAAATGTGACCTGTGTGCAACCAGTAATGGTCCAGTTGGTAAAAAGAGGGCAACCATGAAACAGTACAATGTTGGTAGTCCTATGAAAAGAGTAGCAATTGATAGCATTGCAGGTCTACTTCCAGAGGCAAATGATGGAAATAAATATATCCTGGTAGCCATGGATTATTTTACGAAATGGACTGAGGCCTATGCGATACCAAATCAAGAAGCTGCTACCGTTGCAGAGGTACTTGTTAAAGAATTCTTTATCCGATTTGGTGTTCCCTTAGAGATCCACTCCGACCAAGGGCGAGACTTCGAGTCACCCCTTTTCCAAAACGTGTGTAAATTGATTGGTGTCAATAAGACCAAAACCACACCCCTGCATCCTCAATCAGATGGAATGGTCGAGAGAATGAACCGAACGATGGGTAAACACCTGTCCAAAGTTGTATCAGAACATCAAAGAGATTGGGACCAGCACATTCATTTATTCCTAATGGCCTATCGCTCGGCGGTGAATGAAACTACAGGCCAGACTCCAACCTGCGTGATGTTAGGTCGTGAAATTCGGTTGCCCTGCGACCTAGAGTTTGGCTGCAGACCTTCCGAAGAACATGTTGCAAGCGAAGATTATGTCGACCACCTGAAGTTAAAAATGAACAACATTCATGAACTTGCCCGACAACACATCCAGTTAACCAGTGACAGAATAAAAGATCAATATGATTCTCGATGCAAGAATGAAAGCTATGAAGTAGGTGATCTTGTTTGCTTTATAATCCACAACGTCGTCGTGGCTTGTCTCCTAAACTGCAAAGACAATGGGAGGGTCCGTATGAAATTAAAAAGAGAATAAATGACGTAATATACGGAATTAAGAAGTTGCCGAAAGGTAAACCAAAAGTAGTTCACATAAATCGTCTTGCACCTTATGCTGGCTCAAATAAAAGAGAACAAGCCCGAATCCTTCAACATGAGATCAAAGATGACCGGCGACCAAGCTTTAATGAATTTATGTCAAATTACGCAGAGAGAGAGCTAGATTCGGCGTGACCACAGAAGTTCAGCAGGATCTTTTTACTGTTCGGCATAACGTCTCTCTTGCCCACTGTGTTGCCCAAGATCTTGAGACGACTAAAGGAATCTTATCCGTATTTTATAAGAAGTTCGGTCGTTTGGACGAGTTAAAAAATCAGCAGCCTAAAGTTGGATAAGTACTGAGATTAGAAGGTGGTCCTCGATCTTTGCTGTATATGGTGACCAGGAAGTCGTATACAGACAGAGCAACCTACGAGGATATATGGCGTGCTCCAACTAATTTGAAGAAAATCGTCTCCAATTACGACATCAAGAATTTGGCATTACCCAAGATAGGCCACGCACTAGATAATCTGGATTGGAAGATTATCAGAAGCATGCTTGAAGTGATCTTCCGAGAAACCGGCGTAAAATGACTGTGTGTTGCATTCATCCGAAGAGGTCGTGTCCTTCAAAGACAGTAGACTGTTATTTCTTTCTAAGGGGTTCATGCAGAGCTGGAGAGTCCTGAGCAGTGTTACGAACATGCATTCGGCGTGGCTCGTGTAACGGTTGCATCTCGAAAACGACTAGAACTTTCCGGCGATATCGAGTTCGAGATAGAACAACCCGTCACGTAGGCGAATTAGAGGTGGGACTACTTTAGATTATTCTAGAATAATACTTTTGGTATATATATGTAACGATGTTATGAGTTAGTTTAGTTGATAAGAGATAATCGTGCTGTAAACTTATGAATAAATATATTTATATAAATTCGAACCGCACGTTCTATTTAATCTCGCTACAATATGCCATATTCCAGTGTTTTTTCTAAAATTTGTCTCAGGGTTGCAATCTTCTAAATTTTAGATTTACCACCTTTGAAACCAGCCTGATATTTTCCTACTATCCGTTCTGCATAATATGGTGCCATACGGTGACATAATACTGTGGAAAATATTTTATACGCTGCATTCAGAAGCATAATTTCTCTCTGGTTAGAGTATTCAAAGATATACTCTTCTTTGTGTATGGTGCAAAGTATTCCAATCATTGGGGAGAGATTTCTGTGTCTATATTTTTTTTATAAGCTACTGTAAAGGAAGTAAATAAAGGAAGAAGGAAATCCTAGAGTATTAAGTACTATCAGCAAAGTTCAAATGTAACGTGAATGTATATCGTTTGAGTTAGAGACAAAGAAATTTACAACAAACTCATGCTAACAGTAATTGCAAATCCAGAAGATTTATATTAATAAAAATTGGATTTATTGAATGTGAGCCAAGGTAGAATTGCAAGAATTTCAAAATCAAATAAAATTAAATCATTCAAATCCTAATTATACTTTAAAATATCTCATGAAGCTTTGGATTGTTTATTTATTTCTAAGGGGAATTTAAAGTTAGCCGATTTATGATAAGACAAATATCTTCTCTGACAGGGCAACGATTACTCTACGTTATTAAAAGACTGTTTGGTAAAGAAATTTCAATCCGAATTTTATTATCCAAACGCAAGATCAATATTTATTTAAAGCAAATGTGTGGGGTAACATTTATAAATACAGAAAGTTGGGTTCTACTTTTTTCGGAATAGCATGAAAATGTGTAAGGAACAGTTCGAAACATTTAATACTTTGAAAGAATTATTGTTGTAAACAAAGTCATTATTGCCAATATGATCACCAACGTTCGATAATCGGACAGGGTACTAAATGAAGAGGAAATAATTATTAAACAAGAATACATATTATGAACCTGTTACACTTAGAACGGCATTTTTACAGGGATACATTTTTTACAAGTTAGATTTATGTATTAAATTATGTGAGTAGTATTTACTTATGCAATATAAATATGATTGTTACATTTTAAATTAAATTATCAAATTTTAATTACTTTCTTATTATTTTTTTCATGCTGACATGTTTATCGAAATATTTGATATATTGATAATAGTTGTCTAAGGACTAAGTTGTCTAGGGACATTAAATTTGAGATCCGTGGGTCAAATAATATCGTTAAAGTTTTGACAATATGTAATCCATGCCGTAATTAGAAACCATGCCGTTAATTTTTATCGGTACATATGAGTCACAGGTAAGATAAACTTACCACTGAAGGGGGTAAGTTTTTTTGCTAAACATTTTTGTACGGCATTTATAACTAAGGTAGGTAATACAAAAATAATAACCTGCGACTTAATGCCGTACAAAAATATTAGTACTATTATAGGGAGCAGGCAAAATTTTTTACTTTCGGAAAACTTTTTCTCCATTTTGGGTCATTTGAATCAGTACGGCATGCATACACGTTTCGAATCGGTATATAGATTAATTTTGTTGCGTTGGGGGTGGGACTGGGGTGAGAATTCTAAGGCGCAGTCCTTAATTCGAACCACCACATTTTGTGTACCGATAATAATTGGCGGCATAGTTTCTAAAGTTGTTATTACATATTGTATTGATTTATATGTGATTCATATATATATATATATATATATATATATATATATATATATATATATATATATATATATATATATATACCCGGTATTTAGGCGTTCCACGCCCTTCCGGTAGGGATCTATGGAGGAGTATCACCTAGCCGCAAGCCCTTATCTCTTGCCGTACTGCTCCACCATAGGCCGATCAGATACCAGCATCGATCGATATGTGATTCATTCTAGGCCAAAATGATCCATTAAAAATGTCCCATGGGCTTGCAGTCTATAAAATTCAATATATGGTTCCAATAGGAGATAAATGTATGGTCAAAGTTGAGTTTAAAAGATACAGTTTTTTGAAATATTGTTTAAAGCTTTATTTTGTCTACTTTAATCTAATCAGCACCTTTAGTTTCTATTGGCATTAATGATACACAATAATTAGACGGTAATAAACGAAATTATTACCCTTTATATAGTGAATTTTATTTATTATAATGATCCGAAATTATAGTTAAATGGAAACGTTCTAAACAAAATCATCAGACGTTTAACAAGGCTTTCGTTACGTTCAAGAATTCTGTTGGGTCATTATTTCACTTTATTTTTCGTATAGTCGAACTAATGTCATTTTATATCTACTATCTGATTGATATACTTTAAATTTATCTTTAAAGAATCGTTGGGTGAAATATAAGCAGGTTAAAATCAATGAAATTAATATCAATTATCTAGTATACTGTTATATTTTTATTAATCTAATTTATTGTTTTTATTTATTATCAAAGGTTCTACACTGATAACTAGACTTCGGCAAATATGCATATTGCATATTTTGCATATTGTGCATATTTTATGCAAATATTTCATATTTTGGCATATTTGTATAAAAGTTTGCATAAAGTGCATAAAAGTTCAGATTTTTATACTGTATTTGAAAATTTTTAAACATACCAATTTATTTCAACTCTTGTATAAAATTTTGTAGTCATTTTAATCAAGAAATGATCTAAGTACGTAATCTCTACAGGTACAAAACATTTACAATTTCAAAGAAGATCAATTTAAGTAGCTCTCAACATTCTTAGAAAGTCTCGGTCACTGAGGCATTCAGTTATTGGATAATCGCTAAGGGTTCGCTCATTTGCATTTTATGATCTAATCCCCAAATCTATCTACAATTTATTGTATCTTAACAGCAGGTAAGCGGCTAATAGTTTTGTTCCTAATTTAGGGATTTTCCAAAATCTCCCAGTTTATTGAATTAGGTACCTAAACATTTCAAATTTGATGCTCAGATTTGTAAATCATTTTTGTTTTGATATTCAAAGCGTAAACACTCGTTGTGCGTAACAAAAAGGAAGATTGTGATTTTATAATGCCTAAAACAACCAGTGCTTCAACTTGGATTAAACCTTATAAAGAGCTGTCTATGGATATGGGAAAAATCTACTGTTCAGTCTGTGGCAAAATTGTAAGTATCTAATATTTTCTATTAAATATCTAATATTCCATACATACAGGATGTTTCCAAATGACACTTACAACGTTTGACTGTAGATACTTCTCGAAAAATTGAACAAAATGATATAGTTAATGAGGGGTCAAACTTATTTACTTTTCGAGATACAGGGTGTTAAAATTAAAAAAAAAATTTTTAGTTAATAACAACAATAACTTTAAAACCAATAAACGTATTTACTTGAAATTTAGTACTCGTAGGTTGTTTTTAAATGAAAAATAGCTTCCTTTAGTGAGAAAAAATTGTCCATGGTACAATACAATGGTGTGTATTTAGAAAAATTTTTCACCTTTACTTTTTTTTATGAAGTCAGCTATTCTAAAACACAATTATTTTTATTGTAATTGAATTAACAAAAAAAAAAAACTTTTGTTGAATTTTAAAATAAGTTATATGATGTACTAATGGTTAGTAACAAAAACTAATTTGTGGATTAATACTGCATTTAAAACACTTAGCGAGTGTTTTTTTTTCCAAACCAGTTATTTGATTAACCAAAAACACCTTGTATATTTTTATATTTTAAAGGTTGGGTTAAAATAAAGGTTTTTATTTTTATTTATAGATAGCATGTGAGAAGAAATTTCAGATAGACCAACATGTGAGAACTGCTTCACACATTGCAAAAAAAGGAAAAATAGGAGGAAAACATCAAACTTCAATGGCTAAATGTTTCCAATCTACTTCAAAAAAATTAGATGAGTAAGAAACTTTTAATGAAGACTTGTGTCGCGCATTAGTGTCTGCAAACATACCGCTTTCAAAATTAGCAAATGTAAATTTTAGTTCGTTTCTAAAAAAATATTGCAAACTTAATGTTCCAAGTGATCGGTCTCTAAGAAGAAATAATGTGAACGGGCTATACTCGTCGGTGTTAATTAATATTAAGGAAGAAATTGCAGATAATTATTGTTACATATCTGTAGACGAAACCACTGATTCCTCAGGAAACTATATTGCTCATTTATTGATTGGTGTTCTTAAAGAAGATACCTTACCAAAATCTCAAAATCTTATTTCATGCCAGCAACTTGAGAAAACAAATGCTTTAACAATTTCGCGTTTTATACAAGAAACATTAGCAACTTTTTTTCTTCCGACAACTATTCCTTCTAATAAATTACTGCTTATTTTATCGGATGCTGCTCCTTATATGGTGAAAGCAGGACAAAATTTAAAAATATTTTTCCCAGATTTAATACATGTTACTTGTGTAGCGCATGGATTAAACAGAGTTGCAGAGGAAATACGAAAAAAGTTTCCTCTTGTAAATACCATGATATCCAGTGTCAAAAAAGTATTTCTTAAATCTCCTATAAGAATTCAACTTTATAAAGAAATGCTACCTAACATTCCTCTTCCACCACAACCTATTTTAACGCGATGGGGAACATGGTTAGAAGCAGCTAATTTGTATGCAGATCATTTTGTTAAAATAAAGAACATAATTGATACGTTAACAGATGAAAGTTCCCAATCTCT